>NC_081147.1:12148433-12410933 GCF_958295425.1 Solea solea | reverse complement strand
GCTACCTCTGGGAATCTGTTGTCTTTACTGCAACGGCTTGATCTATGATGTCTTACTGACCAAACCACATGTGCTGTAGTGCTGTATTAATATTTCAAGGCACTACTTATTGCCTGGACATCACCTCCTCATTTGAGTTCTTTCCTTCAATTTCAAGAATGCCATTGTCAAAGCATCATGTGCTGACATTTGACTTTTCTCCCATGGGGAAATGACTATGATTGTAGCTGGATCAGTTTGTCCAGCATGACTTAGGAAGCATAAGCATCACCGGGATAGCTGCTGAAACATCAGAGGGAAAAGGGGACAGCACTGGGGAGCAGACCTTTATATGAATCCTGAAGGCTAGTGTTAGAAGTGATATCAGACCATTGTAAGGTTTTACTGCACAAACATCCCAATTTGCAAATCAAATGCACATGGCCAACCTTTTTCTCCAATGCACTGATTAAATGACAATGAAGCTGAAGAGTGTCAATTATGACCATACTTATTGTTCCCTTTGATACGAAGTGTTTTATCACCAGCAGCAAAATGAAAAAAGAAAGAAAAGAAAAATATTTGATCAGTTTAAAAAAAGAAAAGAAAAAAAACCATTGCAGACACTGAGAGTGAACATGGATTAAAAGAAAATAGGCAAGTCAAGATATCTGAGCACATAAATGGCACAGAGCTACCATATAAATTAAAGATTATAGAAAATTGTTGGTTGTAAAAAAAAAAAAAAAAGCTCCACCCATTACATTCAAGAGGTCCCTAGTTTATTTGTAATTACAGTTGTAACTAATGAAGCTCCTACTTATCTTTTATTACACCCTGCAACTGCAGTAACACACATACTAAAACCTGTGTACAACACATAGTGTAAACCCTCCAGGAATCTGCAATGTTTTTCCTTGTATGAAAGTGTATTTTCCTCCTTAGATGAAAAATTCTTTGTAGCACAGTCACATCACATAAAAGCACCACTTAAATGTATGAAAATCATAAACATATAAAAACATTTTAATATTATGTGCACAAGAAAGGACGTGCATGAAGAATAATTTTTGAAGTATGTTCAGATGCTAAATATATTCTAGAGGGTGAATGATTGCATCCAGAGGCGGTTTAGAGGCAGGAGCAGATGCAGCCAAGCGCTGATTCATTCTTGCCGTCATAAATTGAGTCATGTGTCTGCATACGTTGAGTGTAGTAAGGATGTTAGCGATGAGGTAATTGTCAGACATAGGCCCTTGTTTTTTAACATCATCAACAACATGTTCCCAGTTACATACTGTATATTGCACACATTTACAGTTAAATAATGAATTATTAATCAATCAGTCAATCAATTTAACAAACATAACAAAGTGCTTCATGCCATTTGCAAGTTGAAATCTAAAATAATATATGTTAATGAACTGCAAATCAAATAAGCTGGTTATTATGTTGTAAAAGGGACACTAACTTGGCATTATGACATCATACTGTCCTAGGTTGCCCAGGGGCAAATGGTCCATTAGCTCACACATTTGTGCAACACATATTATGACCCACATTTATTTTATAGGCCCCTTTTTAAATAGCTTTTCTCCCCTTGTTTGTTGGAACATTATTCTGTTGACACCTAGTGTTGATACACATTAAATAAGGCTGATCATTTGTAATAGTAAGAAGTTCAAAATTCTGTTTTTCCAGAATTAATTGAATCATTTGACTTGTCAACAGTCACCACTGGAGTCTTGGGGAAAAAAAGGCACACCTATCTTCTTAAAGGTTCCATGGTGCTCAGGATGCTGCGTGGGTTTCCACTGCCGTGCAATTCTTTAAACTAGAAAGACAGTTGAATATGCCACAGTCTGCAATGTCCTCATCAGATACTGTAAATCCATTTCAATTCTCTCCTTATGAAAAAAATAAGTATCTTGTTCATCCTAATGAAAAGATGAAATGGAATGATTAACAGAGGGAGAATGGTGGGAATAAAGAAATCAAATTAGTTTGACATCCACTCAACTTGAGGCTCTCAGCCACACAAAGGAGTTGCAATACTGGTTTAGTCTTTGTTATTTAGGTAAGTTAATGTTTTTATGTTTTTAATGTTTTGTAGTAAAAACAACAACTCATATTTGCAATACAACACATCAAAATATAGTTACTTCAGTGAGGTGTGGCTAGTGACCCAATAAACTAATTTAATCAGTTTAAAGCCAGAATGAACTGGCTTTTACTCATTTACTCAACAATCTGATATTTAAAATTAATGCTTTCCTCCTTCTATAAAATAATATCTTAGCTGATTTCTCATCAGTTTTTAGGCGTGGCTGACCTAGTATTATGAAGTCTCCAACCATTTAACTGAGAGCTACTAAAAATAAATTCTGATTCTATTTAGAACTATGATGATATTGCATATTTCCTCCACTCCTCCTATACTTTTTCTCTCCTGGCAGCCAAAGGGAAATATTTATGGTCTGTTATCTACCCCTGTCTGGCTGGACTTAGCTTTCCTTTCTGCATTCTTCAATCATTTAAAGTCTTTTTTATTTTATAAAAGTGTGGAATAATAAGACATTTCTGATCAAAACAATCTGTAATCGATATAATACACATGTTCTATATTGTTACACAGCATTTTTACTAAACCAGTGTGTATAGGATGAACATGGTTAAATGGATTGCACAGCAAAACAGTACACTATGATAAGGCTGTCAGCATAATGTTTATAGTGTTGTCCTTCATGTATCTGCATAGACAGCATCATTTAATAGCTGATCCTAATGCATTTAAAGTGATTTCACATATTCATTGTCACTGAAGGAAATGCATATTGTTTGGCTGATAAAGATGTAGCTTTTTTTTTTTTTTTACTGGGAAATAATTTGGTTGTAAATGTTTGCAGAGACTTGCAGACGTTTCAACATGTTTGTTTTTTTAAGCAGTAAAAGCTCTGAGTTTTGTGATAACATGTACGATGGCTCTGTTCAGCGAGGCAGCATATAACCTGAAACTGAGGTAGCCAAATGGAGCGTGCTCATCATTAACTTGATTATTTATACCTGTGCTTTCCCCACTGTGACCTGTCGAAATGTCTGCCGTACACTGCCTCTCATGACGCTTAAAAGCTTGGCAGGTAAAAGTGGGAGTTGACATGACTTTTTTGAATGTCCTTGTTTGGCTACAATCACAGTCCCTTTATGATAAAATGGCTGCTGTCCCAGTGGTATCATGGTGGGAATAAAAGCTGGGCCACATGAAAGATCATCTAAGTAATTTAATTTGAGTCTCAGTAAAGTACCATCAGTGCCAGTCTTTGTAAAACCACTCTCACCTATCCTCTGGGGTTACTTAATAATCTCTTCACTTTTTTGCCTAGTGATGTAGGATATGTTTATATCGATGTTCCGGTGCTTCACCAGCATACAGAAATCATAAAAAAACCGCTAAGGAATTGTAAGGTGGAATTGGGCATTTTGTTAAATAGGAGGGAGTGAGGAGAAAAGGAGCTTTCATACTCATTCAGCCTCCTCCTATATCCTGCTAGTGATGCATTCCACCATCTGCATTTTTATTAATTATTATCATCATTATTATATTATTATTTGGATTCTCAGTGATTTGCCACTCTTTTTATTTTTTATTATTATTATTGGTATTTAGTAGATTTCAGTTGAACAAACATAAGCAATTAGAACATCACTCAGGTTTAGTTTGAGGACTTAATGCATAGCCTTAACTTCTATTATTTGTAATTAAAAAGACATCATAATTTGGCTTTTGTTTGTCAAATACATTGTATGATCATAACAATTGTGTTGCAAACAACCTTGTATGTTTAAAGTTAAACTAGGGTTTTGTTCACACCTCATGTGAGATTGTCTCATTTCAGCATTCTCTCAGCATTTAAGTTAGTTAGATTCAATGAAATCTAACTTCTACAGCTACGAAAATAAGACTCAGATAGTAGTTCTTGCTGTATTGCACTCAGCAGTTTCTTTGTCTTTGTAATTGATTATGTTTCAGAACATTTTGGGTCTATTGAATAATCCTACTTTGGCAGAGTTCCTCACATCCCAGGCCTTCTGTGGCACAGTTCTTGCCAGCTCATCCAAACCAACCAATGGGATTCTTTTAAAGTCTCTGACCTAAATTGTAGAGCAGAAGTAGAGTAGAAGTAGTAGTAGTAGAAGCAGTGGAGTAGAAGAGTAGAGGCACAAGCATACTCTGGAAGATGTAGGAATTTTAAAAAAGCTATTGTGGGAGAGTTTGATTTGTTGGTTGGTTCATGAGAATAAACTCACAAACCATAAACGTTGGCAGCCCAAAGCCAAGACTTGCTTACTTCAGCACCCTGGCTCTCACCCGGCTCCCTAGTTTTTGAAAGTGTCAGGTCTATTTGCCTCTCTGATTCCAGGAATGTAATGGCAACCTGGCAGCCTTGTCATTTAGTTGCTGAGAACAATCCTCTTCTTCACTTGCGAGCTACAATGTACATTTGCATTTTGAGAAGTGCACTATTTTTAGGAAAGGCAATACCAAACTTATATTTTAATCAACTTATTCTGTAGCGTTGCTTTTGTTCTCCTTCCTGTTTCTCTCTTCCCCCTCTGTGGCATTATATTGTATAATTTTAGCAGCTTTATAGATTAATCCTCAGCAGTGTGTTTGTATTCCAGAGGGATTGTGCTACAGAGCTGCTTCATTTCTGATGGAGAATAATCTTTAAACCAGGCTAACATAATAAACTTGTCAAAGTTGAATTTTTGTCTTTTTATCAAAACACATACTTGTCGGTCCCAGTCTATGGTGGATAACATTTTTTTGTGTGTTTTAACTCTTATCTTGTCTAGGTGGCCAACCTTGCATGCTCCATCTCCAACAATGAGGAGGGAGTAAAGCTGGTCCGTATGGCAGCATCTCAACTGGAAACTCTCTGCCCACAGGTATGTAGCAGTTTGGCCACAACTTCTCTCCAATTCATTAATTATAAAACCCATTGAAAGACTGCTACATTTACTAGTGCTTGAGTTAAATCTGTTTAAATTTAACAGCAGTAATATAGCAGCACTGAATTTTTTTTTTATTCCATTCCCCTCTACAAATCATAATTTTTAAGTAAAGCCTTAGATCGTTCTGGCCTACATACATGCAGTTAAGCATTTTATAATCTGACAAGTAAAAAAAATATTCTCTCCATGCACTCATCCTAATTGAATTATTAAATTAAATTAAATTAAATTAAATTAAATTAAATTAAATTAAATTAAATTAAATTAAAGTCAAAGAAAACTACCATAATAAATGAACACACTTATATTACCTGTAAATCTTGGGTAGGAAAATATATTGGTGTCATTTTTCCATACATTTCAGAAAATGTTGTGGGATTTGCCTTTCTTTCTACAATGTGTTAATTTTAACAATCAAATCAAACATAGAAACCTACAACATGCAACACAAATACTCAACATACACCAAGCATTAAGATATGTTTTATATCCAGATTACACGAAGGAACTGACATAATGAGATCCTGCATTTATTTTCCCACTGAATCCCAATTTCAAGTGTTTGTGCCACTGATTTAGAAATGTGCAACATCAACACCTGAAGTTGTGTCATCACTGAGCCCATTCTTAAAAACCTCTTACCTAGCTAACTACCTGCTGTCACTCATCTGTACCCCTGAGCTGTGCCAGCTCCCTCTCTCACCATGCTGCCACTGCTCTTTTTAATCTCGTCTAATGACTCCCATTCATCCTAAGCTTTGATACTCACAGATGTTTCCTCCCCCAAAACAAGCTGCTGTTAGTTTTATTTTCAATCAATCGTTCAAAACACCCAGTGTCTATAATCACTCGCAGGAATGAATTGACATCATGCTGTAGTCCCAACATTGAGGCGGGAGAATGGGGGCTTCATGCGATCACCCTATGCAAATGTTGTGCCTCGAGGCTATGCTGTAATGGAGCTTTAATGGCTGTAATTGGGTGATTACAGGTGATTAATGCAGCGTTAGCCCTCGCTGCCAAGCCCAACAGTAAGGTGGCCCAGGACAATATGGATTTGTTCAAAGAGCAGTGGGAGAAGCAGGTCCGCGTCCTCACTGATGCTGTTGATGACATCACATCCATTGACGACTTCCTTTCTGTGTCTGGTAAGATATATTTTTTTGCATGCCACTGCCATGCATGGACAAATAAAATGTTTGGTACTGTTGAAACGATGAGGATTTGTGTGTGCGAGTGTTAAGGTGTGAAAGTGTTACACTCTTTGTCAGGAGACTGCACATTTGGTCTGAATTAAGACAGATTTGCGCAAAGCCTTTAAGACCATTCTTAAGAGGAGGTAAAACTGTTGTAAAGGATCCGGTTATTAGTCTTTTCTGATGAGAACCATACATACCAAAGGTGACTGGTCTCTACAGTGGAAAGCACTGAAGCATCAGCAGAACAACATCTGAAATTGACATCCTGTCGTGTGTGTTAAAGCACACAAATGGTTTGTCAGACATACCCTTAAAGAGTTCTCATTAAGCAGACTGACTTCTCTCACCTCCAGCCAAGGACAGACTGTAATTTACACTGTGGACATTTGCATTTTACAGGCTCACCACTAATGGAGAATCTGAGAATTTGTTTTGCACCCCCACGCCATACTTGAGCTTCCCAGTGGCCCCCTTAATTTCAGCACTTTGCAAACAGAATGAAAGATGTGAATTTCCTCACTATGCAATTTCTCATTATTGACATTTCATTTTTGATTTAAGCAAAGTGAGTAAACTAATAAGAATTGTACATGACTAACTGCGTCATTGTTTTTGTCCCCAGAGAACCACATACTGGAGGATGTGAATAAGTGTGTCATCGCTCTGCAGGAGAAGGATGTTGATGGTTTGGATCGCACTGCTGGAGCTATTCGAGGCCGAGCTGCCAGAGTCGTCCATGTGGTCACTTCTGAAATGGACAATTATGAACCTGGAGTCTACACAGAGAAGGTCTTGGAGGCTACCAAGCTCCTCACAAATACAGGTACCACAGAATCAGGAAAACTTTAATCTGTTTCTGCCCAACAGAAATCATTTGACTTAAAACAGAATGTTCAGTTCTTTAAAGTTTCATAAATTAGATTTAGGCTTACGAGAGGTGATGAGAAAGAGGGTTGAAGATTCCGTCCCCATTCTTACTTCCTGGATTTTATCAGTGCGGCAAGCATCATGAATATGAACTGAATGTTTTTCTACTGTTTCCTCATTACAAGTTTAACATGTTTAACAAAACCCTTCTGAGTTTTTACTGTGATTTTACTGCAAATTACTGTAATGTTTGAATATTATATTCTGAACTGGTCTCGAGAATGCAGTTTCTGTTAATGAAGTTGAGTTGCTGTAATTCTAACAGAAACGTGACACACTTTGCAAATGTTCACATAGTGAAAACAATCATTCTGTTTATCTATTGTCCATAGGGAAGAGTTTTTTTTGGAAAAATGAAAACTTGATTTACACCACAAAAAAACACAAACAATGTAAAGAATAGAGATAACTCAATATCTTTAGAAATTTACTGTGACATACCACTGGCTCTGAGGAAAAGACGACCAAAAGGGAACCAGGGAAACGTTGTCTGTTACCTTTTTAATATTCACTAATTTATATCTGACTGAGAAGACATTGAGAAGATTCAGCCATATCTATTCAATTGATATTAATGATATGTACTACAGGCCTAATAGTAGTAGTGGTAGTTTTTCAGCTTATGCTGAGAGAGGGACAATCTATGGAAGCAGAGCACAGTGAGACTTATTGTCAGATTCCTTCACACCCCGTCAACAACAAAGTAATGTGATTCACCTTTAAACTCAGCAAAGTCAAATATTTGACTTTGCTGAGCTTTCTGCTCTGACGTGCACTCTTACCTGTGAGACAAATGTGCACCAAGCACCCCATACAGGCATAAATTATTAATGTATTAACCCAAAATCAATTTGAATTCCATTTTAGAAGTCAGTTTTTACGAGTTTACATTTAATAAGTTTTTGTTGTACTTATTGATATATTACACTTATATTTTCTTCTTTCTTTTGCCATTGATGTTGTACAGTTAAATGCAGGTTTTATATATTCACATGATATAACACAAACCATGCCTCACTCAAAGTATCATTATGCGTGTCATCTACCTGTCTTTACTCCTGTTTTTGAATTTCATGATTGTTTTTTTTTGTGTTTTATATTTTTCCATTCTTCCTCTAACCCTTTATCTCACTTTCCTTCAGTCATGCCACGGTTCACAGAGCAAGTGGAGTCTGCAGTGGAGGCCTTGAGTGCAAATCCCTCACAACCTATGGATGAGAACGAGTTCATTGATGCATCCCGTCTGGTATATGATGGCATCCGTGACATTCGCAAGGCTGTCCTTATGATCAGAGTAAGTCGCACCACACACACACATTTTTGGAACATACCTTTGTAGATCATTGCTGTGTAAAAATTAGTATCGGTCGTATATGACAGCATTTCAGATGCATTCAGATTTTGTATTAAATCTGAACAGCAGAAGTTGCATTTTCTACCATGTCATCTCCAGTGCATGGAGTATAAAAATTCGATAATGCTCTTTGACTTCTGGATGTTTTTGCATGTATAGAAAGGTGTGCCTTCGAGTACGTAAGGAAGCTGTGTTGTCCAAGTAGAAACATAAACCCTGTATGAAAATTAAAATTAATTAACCATGGACAGTATTGATCTAACATTTAATTTTAATTATACAACAGTTAGTTCCGTCCAGTTGCGATCAAGTCATTTGTTTGGCATTCCATGAGCATTTCGGTGGAGCCATATTTCAACGATAAATAGCATTTGTAGAACTGTTGTATAACACAACATCATGCTGTTGTGCTGAATGCTGATATTCAGCACAACAACACTCCCTCTCGTGTGGTATTGGTTAAATATTTAACAGAAATCACAGCATGGTAATACCAGTACTAACTTATAGTAACGCAGTGCACGTGTGTGTTCATACATAAAACAGTTAGTATGGCGATGGGAAAGGGACCAGATGCCGTTTTTAATGGTACGTGAGAAATTGCATGTTCGTGCATTTCTTGAAGCCAATGATTAACTTGTCTCAGGCAAGAGTCGACCTAATTGACCAGACTTGCAATCTAGTCCAACAACAGTCCTAGTTGTCTCTGGGTTAATGGCTTTTGCTGGAGTAGAAGTAGAACTGAGACAGATGGTGGATAGGCACTATCGAAGCATTATGCAAGTGCCTGACAATGAGCAGACAACAAAACATTCTCGAAAAAGAGAGTTCTTAAGACTTGATCATATAACTAGTAAGTAAAGGTGCTTCTCATGTGTAACTGCACCTAATTATATATTTACTGCTTTGTGCTACAGTGTGCTGGTTGATTGTATTATTCCATCCTCCATTATTCTCCTCACTTTAATCTTTTGTATTGGAATCATTAGTCTTGACAGCACATTGTGTGTTGACAGTAGTGCTCCAAAACTGTGCCCGAGCTCTCATTAATAATTTTGCACAGAGATAGACAAAAACTAAACGAGAGAGAGAGAGAGGGGGCATTATGCAGAATTTACATTATAATAAGAAATTGATTTAAGATGGAGGTTTTAATTAGCATTCTTTAGTTAAACTGTGAGCCAGAGAAGTACATTCAGTTTCCATCTGCCCCAGCTCCACTCTTGTTATCCAGAATGATTAAGCTGTTAACACTGGACCCGTGGGATAGACTGAACAATACTTGGTGGGTGGGTGTGTGTAGGTGTGTGGATATGTGTTAAAAAATACCTGAGGATTTATGACAAATCTTGCTTATCTATAATTAATCCATCAGATTGAGTTTGCCATTTACTGAGAGTAGAAGATGGCGACGAGACTTAACACAGACTTCATTCATTACGTAAAGAGAAAAATGATCCTCTTCCCCTGAGTTTGTTCATATTTTTGATCAGGTCGGAGACATAATCATTGCAGGTTTCGAGGTGATTACTCTTTTGGTTATTCAACTGGAAATAGTTATTGAATTTCCAGCAGCTTCATCACAGTGGTTCCCTTGTTCTCACTGTTAATTGCTGTTTTTAATGGAATGTGACAAATGTATTATGCATTCAATTATATTGAGAAGAACGTCTCTGCGCTCAGTCCTTTACTTAGTTTACCCATGACAGTAGAAATGTAAAGCTTTTAAACCCAAAGACATATGGAATATTGCAAGTCATTGTTTTTTTGACATCAATGTTTTTGATGGCGTATTTCCTCGCAAAGTATAAGAACACACTCACGGCTTATTAGGAGAAGAGACAAGTTTTATAGCTACGTCAGAGAATGTGCCTCCGTGTCTCAAAGTTTGGGGAGCTACAAGATACAGTGGACATCGGTCTCTACTTTGTAATTTGTACAGTGCATCATACCACTAGAGTTTCTCCTGGCTCCTCAAAACAATTTCTCTTTTCAATGAGGAAATGGGCACAGAGTCACAAAAGACAACTATGTGGTGTTTTCTCTGGACTGCACTGTCCCCATGTTCAGAAAATACTAGACAAAAGACTAGGGTCTGCTCGGCAGTCTTCTATTCCTTTAACATGATAGTGATCCTTTGTCGGGTGTCTGTCAGGTGAAACTTTACATTTTAATTATCGTGCACGTCCTGGAGATGCTGTAACAGTACAAAATTGAATATTGTATATTAATGTGTTTTGCCACAGCATGAAAACTAAAATAAAATAGTATTAACATTTTTATTTAATTGCACAATTATTATTGTGTCTGTTTGGTAATTTGCTCCTGTGTGCGCACCATAAGCTATTATTTCTGACCCTCCCACATTCACAGTTTATCTGTTGCACAGGCGAAAGCAGGTGATATATCTGCCCCACTGAACAGCATTGTCTGGGTTGAAAGAGATGCCTCTGAGTCACTACAGCTTTGTATCTGAAACTGTACCCCTATTCCCCTGAGAACAAGAGCAATGCAACATTCCATAAAGCAGTGTAAGGTTGTTCAGAGACCTTCAGCTATTTTTAGATGCAAGGGCTCCAAATCCATTACACAAGAGAGGTATTGAGACAGCTGGATAAGCACAAGTAGCGGCAGAGGTGTGATAATGCACCTTTATCTGTCCACATCATCTCCCCTGTGCCCGAATCACCAAAAAATACATTTTCCTGTCAGTCAGTGTCTTTTTTTTAATGTAAGCATTACCTGTTGAGATAGAAATTCTTTTTAATATTTATAGAAAATTAGTTGCTGGTGGCTTGTTTTTACGTTCCGTGCTGGAGAAAAGGTAAAAAACCAGAGATGATGTGGCAACACTCCAGAAGAGTACATCTCATGCCTCACTCGCCTTTCTACATCTAGCAGTGACAGATGGAACTCTGTAGAATTTTGCTCCCAATATGTTTGATACCATACCGTACTTTCATTTCCCCCTCTCAAAATGCACAGGCAGCACATTGCACTTGATTTACAAATTCATTTAGCCTTTACAGTTTCTTGTACCAAGCTATGGGAAGAAGGCATTTATTTCATGCTGCTATGGCTTGCAGCACTAAGGTATTTTTCATAGATAATAAGCAGGCTGGATATTTAGTAGTGCTTAAAAGACTGTTGTATGCTAATATAATTATGTTTCTTATTCACAGCTAGCCTTTTTTCTTATCTCATTCTCCCTCCTCTGACCTCCCTTTGCTTCTCTCTCTCTCTGTTGTGCCACCACAGACTCCAGAGGAGTTGGACGACTCTGATTTTGAGACTGAGGACTTTGATGTTCGCAGCAGGACCAGTGTGCAGACAGAGGATGACCAACTTATTGCTGGCCAGAGTGCACGGGTATGCTTTTAATTACCTGGTAGTATTAACAGATATTTTAACTCTGATCTCTTGCCTAAAAAAAACATTTATTTTTCAAATGACATCAATAATGCCTTGTAAGAAATAGGACATATGCACTTAAGAATAAAGTACATATAGTAAAGTTACACACTTATTATATTAATTTTGAAGATTGCTTTGACTGGTACCCCACTGAATAAAGGCATACTGGAAGATTAGTTAAATATTGACATAGAAGCTTTGATATGTAAACTTATTTAGATGAATATTGCTTTCCAGCTTGATTCAATTAATGTGGCTTGTTTGACAGTGTGTTCGAGACAAAATGTAATAACTTACACACACGGGTGCAGTCGTAAGTATTGGTATATATCTAATTGTTTGATGTTAGAATGTACACTCATTTTAATGTACCAGCCTCTGTGCTTCACTCTTGTTCTGTGACACTCTGACATAGTCACGATAATTAATGGGGAAACACTGCAGGAGTATACTTGAGCCTCTAGCACTATATCAGACTGGTGATCTTTTCATCATGTCTTCTTTTCTTGTGTCTAAGCCACGCTGTGAAAGACTTCACCCTGTGTGAACCTTGAGGAGCCACAGTGAAATAAGCTTTTGCACATCATATCCTCGAGCATTTTAGAATTCTTTCAATTATCATCATTATCATTTCTTTTTTAAGATAATAAATCCTCTTCTGACCCAGTGAGTTTATGGTTGGGTTGTGTCCAAGAGATGACTCTTGATCAGTCTTCTGTTTGTTTGTTAGTTTTTTTCCCTTTTTTCCCCCCCTTGTTGAGGTGGGTACTTATTTGAGAGATGCGTAAACCTCTGTTCACTTATACAAAAGTAGTCCCCCAATCACTACTCATGACCTACAGGTAATCAATGGTGTATCTATTTTCTTATTTTCTGCACACACACACATGGGTGAAGATCAATAAAAATGTAGTGACCAGGTTATATTGCTTCATCTGTATCATAGATTGCCCACTTCTGTCTTACAAGCTATTTCAATGCCTTGTTTTTACATTTTGAAACAGCCCTTCAACCATTCAGCCCAAGCATGGATAGTAATTGTGCTAAAGTGGTATAAATACTCAGATATATAAGGCATATCTCCTTTCAGCCAAAATATACCATGATATGATGATGATGATGATGATGAGGAGACAGCAAAGCTATCATTTAGAGACATGTAAAGCTATAGTGGCTAAATGAGAGATTTTAAACTAGGTACATAATGGTTCATGCTCTTGCCTTGAAGAAAACATCTTGTGCACCCATGGAAACCATTTGGGATGATGTAAACAAATGCCTGGGAGACACTGAAATGACAAGCATCACTAACAGTATGTTGAGGTGTAGTGGGCTAACCCTCTACGTTTTCCATAATTCCTCCTTCAGGCTATCATGGCCCAGTTGCCCCAGGAGCAGAAGGCGAAGATTGCAGAACAGGTGGCTAGCTTCCAAGAAGAGAAGAGCAAGTTGGATGCTGAGGTATCCAAGTGGGATGACAGCGGCAATGACATCATTGTTTTGGCTAAGCAGATGTGCATGATCATGATGGAGATGACGGACTTCACCAGGTGAGTTTAGACTAATAGCTTGGCTCCCCCTAGAGCCATTTGTAATTTGTATGGCTTTGTAATGCATCTGAACAACAGTTTCTTTTAGTGTGGGTGCACAAAAAACTATTACTTTGGTTGATGATTAATATCAATTGGTTGCAGTTTGTATATTTGACATTTTAGAGCTTTTTAGTGCTTTCTTTATTTTCAAGACCAGAATGAATAAGCCCTCCTCCTATTAATGCCTTCAACACACTCAAACCTGTGTGAAATGCACATTACGTCTACATTTGTTTTCAAGAAGTTTAATGTACCATTCATGCTTCAGTACTCCTTAAGTATCACTGTAGGTAGGACTTTGTTCTTTCCTGTCCTCCCCCCATTTTAATATGAAAACCATAAGCAGTGCCTTAAATCTCCCTCTTTCTTTGTAATGAATAGATCTGTGTTCACACTGTAAATCGTAGATGCTGCACCATGGCCAGATTCACCATTGTCAGTAGTTTGTTGAGGCAATATAGATTGAAGAGAAATGGGTGGGAAAACGTCCCTAACACAATGTGTCCTATATTAAATAGAAAAACAATAATGATATAATATAAAAACACATTTGCTGTAAATATGGCTTTGAAATCTACTTCTGGCAACAGTGTGCGTCTGTGGTTACAAGCTGTGGATATTTACAGAAAACTCAGTTCATATTTCTCAAGTATTGATTTCTGTAGAAAAGCTGTTATATCCAGTGTAACCAACTACTTGAAAAAGATGAACATTTTATTGAATTCACATCACAAAGGCAACATTGCAAGGAAAATATGTTATTGAAATGCAAACAGAAAGGTAACACCACCCCAAAAATAAAAACAAAGTAAATTGGTTTCTTATGTAGGCTGATGTCATAAGACAAGAATTATTCACAGACCCATAAGAAATACAACAATATAGAACAGACATACAGTAACTACAAAAAGTACTTAAACTTATTTCCTTTTTTCTCAACAAATTGGTACTGTAATCTATCTTGTGTTAATAGGCAATTTTAATCAACTCCTGGTGCTCTTAGGCTTGCACAATACTTAGACCTAAATTCTCACAGTCTATTGTACATCTAAGAAAATATAGGCTACAAAAGATGAATCACATCAGTGTAGGAAATCCACTTTTGGAAATAACATGTTCACCTGCATTCACTGCCCGACTAAACTGCCAATGGGGATTGCAAAGGGTTCTAAAACGTACTAACTAACTACTTCACTTTGACATTTGTACATGATATGAAATCCCTGGTCTTCTTTAGTCTTGCTGCCCCTTGTTTGTAATATTTTGTTTAACCAGAATAGATAATCTATTTTTGTTTCATGTGCAGTGTATGTGAATATTCATTTTTAGGTGTGTAAATATGGTCATATACGTATGCTATACAGACAAAAAGCTCCTCTGGACAGAGATAGGATTTTGTTTTAAACTAGGTGGTATTGGTGTGGATGTAGCCCAAGATTTTCTACGCTACTACAGTGAGTTAGACCCCCTCATTATGCTGCCTTTGCTCTTTTACACTGAACCAAACAAGTACACATATTTCCATCTTAGTATGTGATTTTTACAGTGTGCTTGTATTGCGGAATAACAGGAGTAACGTTTAGCAAAATCAATGTTGGCATCTTGCCCTGCTGTTTCCCTGTCCTGCTCTGTAACCACCTCCACTGCTCATATTTTGGCAAAACAACAGTGGCTCCCATTCTGTGTTTGCACCTTTTATACAATTCTGGGACATGGAATTAAGATGGAACATTCCTTTACAGATGCTTTGTGAAAGGCGCTTTGATGAGAATGGATGTTCCAGTTTGACATACAGTATTTATGGCTTCTTTCACTCCTCTCTTAGACTTATAACAACCTCTCTGGTCAGATGCTGTCTGGGCCAAACAAAAAGTACTACAGTTTCATAATGAACACTTCAGCCTTTCCCCTACGTAGATTTCTTTTTGGCCATTGCCACAATATTGGCATTGACTCTCGCATATTGATATGATTTGTTTTACAAATAAGTAAAATCTTATTACATTGTACAGCAGTGCGTAGTGCAATGATTCACTCAGCTTCTATCCCTCTCTCTCTCTGTCTCGATCTCTTTCTTGATCTTTCTCTCAGACTCGTCTGTTATTGTCAGACTGGATAAAAGCACTGCGTTACTGCGTTTTACATGTATTATGGAGATGAGACCTGATCACAAGTTGTCACTTAAAATTTGTTTTACATAATGTAGTTAATATATTTTGAGAATATATGAATTGATTAATTATGTGGTTAACAATAGTGACATCAAATTTAAATGTGAACGTTGCCCGGTGGATTGGAGTGATTGTTGTGGCCGTGGATCGATCTTGTGGATATATACATCAGTCTGTCCTCCTGTTCTCTTGTGATT
Source organism: Solea solea (assembly GCF_958295425.1). Classification (NCBI taxonomy): domain Eukaryota; kingdom Metazoa; phylum Chordata; class Actinopteri; order Pleuronectiformes; family Soleidae; genus Solea; species Solea solea. The sequence goes on along the minus strand of NC_081147.1, from coordinate 12,395,087 downwards.
TTCTGCCTGAAGGTACCACTGGTAGAGGGGGGAGTTACTGGTCTGTTTCAGATAGTAGCAAAGTGGCAAACTAAGACAATCCACCACAGACACTTTTCATTCTAGCTTCTCTGATAATTTCAGGTTGAGCTTTAACAGCACAATGTGATTGTGTAAACCATGACACAAGACAGTGTATAAAAGTTTAAAAAGATCGAAGTTTTTTTCCTACAGGTTATTTTGAACAGGTGGTCTGATAAAGTATGTCATTGTTTTTTTTCTTTTTGTTTGGTTTTACTCTTTATTGCATTTACAGTAACAAGCACTTGTTGTCAACTCAGGATTTCTTCACCTCACTAGTTTCACTTTGTCAGCCTCTCTTTTTTGCTTGCTGTGAAATGCATTGCAGTCCTGCTTCAGGGCAAACAAGGCTCCATGTTAAAATATGCTCAATTATACTTATCAAACCCAGGGAATTAGCACTCAAGTCCTTTCTCTAACACAAGCCTGTCTCAAATAAATGCTTGAAACTGCAACTCAGTTAAATAAAAACCCCAGTCATTGTTTGAGGAAACACTGTAATGAAGTAGCTAGATGGTTTTAAATGAGTAGTCAGCTGTTTGGTGGCCTGTGTGCAGATTCTAATGCTGAGGTTGAACTGATGGACTTACAGTTTCCGCTTGGGATTTAATCAGTCTGTACACATGTAAACGCCAGTCTCAAATAAAGCCTCATACAAATAAAGCAAAGTGTTGCTGGGCATGAAGTGCACATGGATGCTTTGTCTTCAAGAACCTCAAGCAAGTCCGGGTCCTTATTGTACAGCTATGAACTGAATAATTGAGCATCTTTACAGAAAACCTGTATGCATGTGCATCATATTGAAACTTGGCAGGATACAGTAATATTGGCACAGCATTTTTGTGTGCAGTATTTTAGGTTACAGCTCAAATGGCTGACTATACACTTGTTCCTGACTATTTGTATGAATGATCAAGTGAATTACTCAGGACATTTTGTGCCCAACTTAGAGTCACATCCGCAATGATGATGAAATGCTGCCATTCTGCCTCCATCCTCTGAATGGGTCAAAGATCCCATCTTCTTGGCCAAAGACCTAGAGCTGGTGCAGAGTGACTGAGGCTGCACAGAACTCTATCATTTTTAATTTGCTCCTTATTCATCCAAAGAACTAAGAAATAATTGCTGCCATTGGCATTACTCAGACAGAGATGTAAAGAAAACATTGAAAATGAAATATGATGCTTCTGTTATACACTGCCAGATGGCAAGTGTGTGTCGTGTGTGCGGGTCGTAAAATTTGTATGTATATTAACATTCTTATGCACATCTACTGTATGTGTGTGTATGCATGTACATGCATGTGTGTGTAAATAGATATGTTCGTATCCTCTGCCCTACGTGCTGCACCAAAGGCACATGCATGCGCACACATTCATTCATTCACCTATACACACACTTGTGTTATTAACACTGAGTTTATAACAACACTGGTCAGTGTTTTTACAGAATAAATAGGTAAGCACTGCGGTATCAAATCGCCTGTTTAACAAGCCTGATGAGAAACAATAGATTCACAATTTCATATACAAACACTGTGCTGGTTCAGCTACAGGTGACTGTGCGGCTCCGTTATCTAGGCAAATACAAGTATTGCATCTGGACTCGGTATCAGCAGATACTCCTACACAGAAAAAAGATGAGATCATGATCAGGTGCCAAAAAAGCTGATTGGGACATCCATAGTTACCAGTGCAGTTACCCTGAGAGTTTGCTAATTTATGGTCTAATACCACAACTTACTTTTATGTGGCACACTCAGGCTTTGGATTGCACCCCATATATCCTGCTGTGTCTGAGGGCTGAATATATATCTTCATATTATGCCCTCACCCTTGCATGAGGTAGTAGCACATGGAAGGTCAGTAGGTGGCTAATTCTGTCTACACCCCAAATTATTGCCCTCTCAACCTTGAGCTGGCACAGAGCCCTGCCAAGGTTAATGTTGTATGAAGTAAGTGATCTGGACGTCTCTCCTGACAAAGCCTCAGAGAGTGAGACAGATTTTTGTTGACTCCTGCAGCGCCTATGGCTGTGTGGTGGCTTTCATGAATAAGGCATGTGTGGCTTGGAAACATGCAACATATTTTGGAGCCACCTGTCTTCGAGCATTCTTGTGCTATGCAGTTCTCGGTCTGATGTGCCTTACACCAATCTGGAGGCCTGCAGCTGTCACCAGACCTGAAGTCCCCAGCTTCTTCTACATACATTAAACTATCAGAAAATGTTTTGCAAGAGTGTCCTCTGATTTGGAGTATTCCTCCATGGCCTCTTTTTGCTTTTCCCAATCGTCTCTTTGAGATGGAGCTGCAAATGGCCAGGAAATTCTAGCTAAGCCAGGCTGTATTTTTAATGCAGGAAGAAATGAGTGGCTGCTGTATATAATCATTGTGATGTGATGGGTTTGACATTGAGGCAATCTGTGGCATTACAGTAGCAACAATCAATTAAAAATGCTCCATGCTGTCTTTTTTCCCAGAATACATTACAGTGCCTCCAGCTCTGTCCCAAGGGGTGGACTTGTCCCCAGAGCACTTCCAGTATGTGCTTTGATGTGTGGCCTAGGACCGTGATTTGTTTTACAGCAGAGCAGTAGAGGCAAAGCTAGAGAGGGGAATGGTTGAAGATGCGATGTGAGGGGAGGGGAGAGGAAGCAAGAGCAGAACACAAAATTCCATCTGTTCTGGGTTGGATAGCTCATTTTTTAGCCTGGAGAGGAGCAGCTTTGAATCCAATTTGTGCCTCTTACCAACTGTGTCCCAGAGTCTCTTGTGGGGTCAGAAAAAAACAGAAAATGGTTGACAAGCTTTACAGTTGGTCAGGTCAGGTCTGGAATAGACTGACCCATGTTGGGACTGGCTTTGCTTGGCCGTGGAAGGGTCAACAAGTCAGTTTTATCTCCTTAATGTCATACCTGTATTAAGATGACTATGACAAAAAACATTTGTGTGTGTGTGTGAGAGAGAGTACTACGTTTCTGAGGTAAAACCAATGTTTTTCTACCTGTTGACATGGAACCATTTCAGGCTCTACTCGCCTCGCCACGGCACAGTTTAAGTAGCATTTCCTTATAATGGTACATAGTACCTGGTACCAGGTACTATGCTAGTGGAAAATTCTATTCTATTCTCAGACGAGGTTCCAAAAGCGCGCTGAGTAGGTACTATGAGATGATTGGTCAGACTGAGTGCAGCCACAGGAAGAGCTGCCCACACACAAATCAAGCTGAACAGCGCCGAACTGTAGATCACTTAAAACTACTTAACAATCCTAAAAACGTGGGTTAATCTCCAACAACTACCAGGGAAACCTCTAGATTTAACAGAGGAGTCTGGTGTATTTAGGAACAGCACCGGCAATTGTGAGTTTCATCACAGACCACTGCCGCTGTAGTATATGGAGTAGGAGTCTGTACTCCGGAGACGTGTGGACAGAAATCAAGCCGTACAGTGCCGAACTGTAGATTAGTTAAAACTACTTAACAATCCTGAAAACGTGGGTTAATCAACAACTACAGGAGTCTGGTGTAAAGTCACTAGTCACTCGTGTGTGTGTGTGTGTGTGTGTGTGTGTGTGTGTGTGTGTGTGTGTGTGTGTGTGTGTGTGTGTGTGTGTGTGTGTGTGTGTGTGTGTGTGTCTGTGTGTGTGTGTCTGTGTGTGTGTGTCTGTGTGTGTGTGTGTGTGTGTTGCGTAAAAAATTAAGTCAACGCATTTCACTCAGCTGTGCTGTGATGACTCTGTCCACGTTAAGTAGGTACTTTTTTGTCGTGGAGATGCAACATAATCAGGCCGAGGCGAGTAGAGCCAGTGGAAATACGCCATTAGCCTTCACATAAACATTGCAAAGCTGCTTGAATAAATGTGACAAAATATATTGAGCTAGGAATCCTGTTATGATATAAAAGTATATGGCACTAGTGACCTATGGAGCCAGGGACTCCCAAAAGTATGATTGTGCTGCCATTTTCTTAAAAACACATTATTAATATATTTTGTCCATTATTATGCCGAACTCCTGAAAAATGGGGTTGATACTGTTCTTGGTATCATAAGGGAGGTGATGATATTACAAATGACTGCTACAGTGAAGTGCCACAATCCCACACTGGTCCCAAACCTGACGTGAAGACTGCCTCTCTGCACACTTTTATAATGGGTTGTAAAACGTTCTCTCTGGCTACACAATATGGTGCCGGAGTGTGTTAATGTTTTGTTTTTGGAAAGAGTACACTTGTTTTTCTGTTTTGCTTCCCTCAACTATTCCCATAAGTTGTGCCACTACTTGCCTCTAACCTAAAAACAACCTCCCAAAAACAACAGAGGCTTCATAAGTGAGATACTATTCCTGCATATTGAATGAGGCTATGGTAGATCAGAAACTGTGACTGATACATCCATTTTTTTTCTCTCCTCAGGGGTAAAGGCCCTCTGAAGAATACATCAGATGTCATCAGTGCTGCCAAAAAAATTGCAGAGGCAGGATCAAGAATGGACAAACTGGGCCGCACCATTGCTGACAATGTAAGTTATTACTGAACTTCCATTTCTAAGGGTTTTATCTTTGGCTCTGCGAACACAATGTATAATTGCAGTTGTGACGATGTGCTACATAGAGACTGTCACAACCTGATAATTGAAAACAAGTGCACCAAGGACAAATAAGGCAAAGGACAAAAGTTACAAAAAGGACACAAATTAAGTACACAAACTTTATAGTATAAGTCACTTCCATGTTTTTGTCTGGGGCACTCGATGCCCCAGACAAAAGATGTCGTTAAAGCTTCAAAATTAGTTATCAATGCCAAATTAACTTGGACACTTCAATAATGCCATTTCCACCCATACAACATTCAATAATGGTTCAAAAATGGGTGCAGGTCATCATTGGGATGTCATTAAGTTACATCAAAAACATAATTAAATATCTACTAAGTCGTGGAAGACCACATGTCCAGTATCCAAATGCTCAACTTATTTTCAGATCTTGTGTTGCAGAAGGAACTTACATTGCCATTGCTTTCATACTGATTACAATTTGATGGTCCCTCCTTTAGTTTTGAATGTTGTCTTTAAATAACACTGCATGTAAGTCAGATTTAAACAATCTTAAATAGTGGGCCTAAGTTAGCTAGGGATCATTTTTTGTTATGTTATCCTTAATTAATGTCCACGAATAAATAAATGAATAAATATGTAACTAAAATTAATTTTTGCTCAAATCTGTTTTTTTTTTTTACCTCATCTTTTGTCATTTGCACATTTAAGAGCAAATCCGATCAAAGGCTCACATAGCAAAGCACTTCAGTTGTTAACAACTGCTGTGATTTCTGTTATTCATGAGACACGCCTAACCAGTCGTTACCAATTTCTTTCAAACACTCCTTCCCACTCTCTTATCCTTACATCTCCCACATTTCCCAATTCCCTATTCCATCATCTCTCCACGTATATCCCTTTCCCCAGAGAATATGGTCCTTGACATAGGGAAACACACATTCAATTATCCATGGCCTCATATTTCACTTAAATACTTGCACTGTACCACTCCTCAGGGAAACGCTGTATATGATTTATCCCCCAACTTATTCATGTGCCATCTCTTGAGGCAGAGACTTATTGCCTCTATGTCTAATATATGTATATGTTTTGTTGTTAAATCGCAGTGAAGTTTAGCTGTGATGATTCTAACAAGACATGGTTTCTCCTGAAGAAAATGCTTTGGGTTTCTTCCAGCTCTGACTTTAGATGTTTGATGTGAGACTTCAAATTCAATAACATTTATCACTTATAGGCATTTGTTGAGAGGCATCAGTTTCTTTTATGCTGGTCAGGTGCTGCAGTGATTTTTATCCAATTACAGTATGAAATAATCACTAATCAATTACCGGTACATACATTTTATAATGAAAACAGATGTTTTTTGTTTACTTTGCTTCATGTAGCAAATAAACCATTAAAACTGATGCATTTTGAACTGTTTGAGAACATCACCATTTTGAGGATGGCATTTGTCAACATTTTCTGACATTTTGCAGATCAAACATCTCATTGCTTTATCGAGTATCTAATCAACAGATTCATTGATTTTTATAATATGATTGTTAGTTTTAGCCCAACACTGGTCTTGTTGAAAATACTTACCATAATACATTGTTGAAATATTATAACATCTTAAAAATCATGGTTTCATTCAAACTGAATGTGCCAGGCTTTATTTCAACACATGGACCTGAATGTGCTGCATCCACCTCTATCAAACCTGTAAGGATCTTTATTGCACCATAATTTCAGTATTTGTCCTCAAACAGTGTTTCCTACACAAGGCGGTGGTTAATAATTCATTTAAGGATCATATAATTTTACATCACAGCTTTTTTTCCCCCACCCACTGGATGTTTGTGTTCCGAGGCACATACCCAATGAATTATATTTCACATGTGCTGATGCTGGTGAGAAGGCTCATGCTTATAAAACACGTCTCTATGAATTGTGCTCATATTCAAATAGGGCACGAGAGGTATATCAATTACCTTTGTATGATTTTAGGCACAACCAGGGGTTTCAATTATACCACCACATGCTTGAGACATCTGTGACTAGCTTTCAGCACATATCTCTCTCTCATAGTTTTGACATAATGAGCTGCTGTTGGCCTCCAAGGGTCCTGCATGTATGATATTATATTCAAGTTGAGCTCAGATCCTTAATAGTACAGGCCCATGTCTATCACAAAATCATCTTACCTGTTCTGACCTAATTGCATCTGAATCATCTAAACAGGGAATAAGCTGTTCTGGAAAGTGACTTTTATATGCCTCACTGCCACTTTTGAAGATGCTTATTCAGTTTAATGAAAACCATGTAATCCCCCATAGAAAACAGATGGCCATCTGTGTAGGTGTGTGAGCATGCGTGTGTGTTTCTTACATATGGACACGGCATTGGACTGACCTGTGTCTCTGCAGGCACATGTGGATGGATGTTACATTTGGAGGACTGTTTTATTCATCCATCCTTAACTATTTGTTGTCATTTTCTTTTCTTTCTTTTCTCATGTGTACATTTCTGTGTGTGTGCACTATTTGGGGATTTGGGGTTTTGAAGCACTCAAAGTATGAATAAATGACAAGCTTTGGCTGTTGGAATTGCTTTGCCAGGAGTAAGGATCCTTCCTGCCTCCGAACCCCTCCAGCTGTCTCCCCTTAGCTTTTCTATTTCAGATGAGACCAAAACACTAGCAGACCAGTCAACACTAACCTTTAACACATCAGCCCGGGAACTCCCAGGGATGGACATGAGGTAGAGGAAAGCAAAGTGATGGAATGATAGGAGAGGTAGAAAGAGGGGGCAGTGCATTTATGTGGAGAGAGGAACATCCCTCTTGAGAGATGAATCCATTAAGAGTACTTTGCCTTTTAATTAGCAGTGTAATTGCCAGGTGGCATTTTTCTTTAATGTATTTATTTACACAAGCGGTTTATATTTAGGGCCATATCTTGAATAAAGCAGAAGATGCCACAGGCCCACTTTTAGCATAGGCATGGCATGTTGGAATAGTCTTTACACTCCAGCAGCAGTTAAGTGAGTCACCACATACATACTGGTAGAGTCAGAGGAGCAAAGGCAATGCTGGGACTACTCATTAACCTAGGCATACTAATTACTTGCATTGTGTGCCTTTGGCCTAGGGGGGCTATGAGGGTCTGCATTTCCCTTCAGAAGCCTGTGTAAAGGGTTTTTTGTACATGCATATTGTGTCCAACAGAAATATATTGCTGGACATAGTCTGGTTTGGGGTTTCTGAAAAACATTTAAATATGTGTAATAGAACCTTATTAATGTTTTAAAGAAGTGAGTGTAGTGCAGAGATGAGCTGCAGGATTCAGGTCAGTGCCACACAAAGGTCTGCACTGCAGTTTATTAAGAATTTATGACCCTCCACTGCAGGGCACCTTATGAGAATTCCACCTAAGTGGGCTGGTAAACAAATAATGCTATGTAATTGAGATTTATAATGCAAATGTCTTAGCCCGTATGTAGCCCATAAATTTCTGCTCCTTGCCTGCTCCACTACCTTGAACACTTGCATGTACACATACAAACACGTGTTCATAAAATAAGGCCAGCATATTTAGAGAATGGGGACTTGCTTGTTGTGAGTGTTTGTTGTGCCAGCTTTATTCTCATGATGTATACTGACACAGAGTGTACTTTTCCAATTTGCATTCAATAAGTGGAGATTTATGGTGATCCATGGGCTGTGTTGCCGGTCACTGTCTAATCCCGTCTCTGGCCCTAGACGCTTTACTGTAGACAGGCTTGTAAATTGCCCACTGCAGTGGAGAGACGAAACAACCCTAAGATCCCACAGACAGCCAAATGCAGCTCACCCGTTTTGAAAGACATTTACCCTTCATTGTTATTTCTTTTAAAAAAAATTTTGGGACTTAAATAAGCTACCTTTTGTAAACAAAGAGCTCATAAATTTTAAGAATTTACCAGCCTTAATAGCATTAAGCCATTGAATATATTTTTCACTTAATGGTTTTTCTTCCAACCTGCAAATGCATATCTGAGGTTTTGGCACACTCAGGTTGGAAATATGACAAAAAGCTACCAGGGTCAAATGAGAGTCAGTGTATGACTTTCAAAGTTTAGAGTATAAATGATTTATCACAGCTGTTTGTACTTACCTATTCTGTAGATGCAATGTTGTCAGTTAACAAGTGCTACAGTGAAGTGTCTGACTGACAGGTGCAGCATGAACATTAAAAATTGAAGAGGGCTGTTTAATTTGTCCCTGTTACTTCTGAAGTCGCTCTTTTTGGCTTGCCCCCAGCTTGATTTTCTCCTGTCATACTCAAACTCTTTGTCTGCTTCAGATGTCACATTTTAATTCCCAAGTTTCAATGTGATTGAATCAGTCCCACGCAAATATGTCTTTTTAGCAGATGTGGTGAGCAGAGGAGAACTGGCTATTGTCTCCTGGTTTGAAATGGATCTTGATTGATACTGGTTGCCCATGGCAGATATATATTTTGCCACCAACAGTAATATAATCAACACCAGATGGTCGCAATCCAATAGCACATCTAAGCGGCACAATGTAGGATTTTGACCTTCAAATAATATTTCCAAGATTATTTTCATGATACATCAACTTACAACAGGGTGATTGGCAGCCCTGTCAAAGCCTGAGCAGGACTGCATCGCCTGCGTTGGCACTAAGTAACTTATGGTTTCAGGTCCATGCAAGGTTATAATAGTTCTCAGGAAAAAATAAATAAAACCAAAACAATAAACCCCTAGACTTGAGGTTTGATTCACTTAGATGAACTAACTCAACCCAATTAACTACATAACAAATCTTATGTTTAACTTGCATAGCCTTATGCCCAACATTGTAAACAAAAATAATTAAACATTTTATTTTGAATGAATGCGAAGGCTGTCTCAAATACAACCTTTCAAAATTAGCTGGCAGAGGAAAAAAATGAGTACACTTCATTTGAACCCAAAAGGCTATGCATGAAATAAATTAAAATTTTTGCTACAATTTTAGTTTGTTTTATAAACACACAATTCAGTTTCAGCAGTTTTACCAAACGCTAACATGCATACATACATTTTTAATTCACTTTACTCACAAACTTTGACTTTTCAGTCATTCTCACCATTTTATCCACTCCCACTGTTGTCACGTTTTAAAGTGCATTTAATATATTAAACATTTTCATGCAACGGTGTATTAATCTTGAACTGTCTACGCACTATAGCTTGGAGTCAATCATTTCCTGTCCCTGCAAAAGCCTTATCTCCTACTTCAGTTCCTGCCTAAAGGAACAGAATGGTCTTTCCAATGCTTTGTTCCCTGTATCTTCTTAAACGGTGCCATGGATCTCAGTCACAATATTTACCCACAGAACACTTAAATATATCCATATCCCTGCAACCCTCATGGCATTTTTAGGTATAATAGTAGATAAAGGTGCCCTGTGGCTTATTGTCCTGGAGGGTCTTTCCCAGGTTAGGCACAGTTAATTATCCATAACCCCTCTGCAACACATGCAGACATACAAATGTCTCCTTTTTCCCCCCCTCCCTCCCCTGTTAGATGTTTGATATGTCAGAGCAGTGATGCTGCATAATGCTCCCTGGTTTAAGGTTTTAGATTAGTTCTTCTCCCCTGGAGCTACATATAAAAATCCAGCCAAGACCACACACTCTAATTTTTCTGAATGAAGGTTTTGTTTGTTTGAGCTTGTGTTTTTCCTGGTCCAGCAGCACAATTTAATTGAGGTGATTTATAGTGTTGAGGCATGGTTGTGTTACATTACCTTACGTTACATTTTACTTTGTGTTGTACATTACCTTTGGTAATAAAGCCACAAGTTTATAATTTTAGTTGTCGATTTTCAGCTTAATTAAGAAAAACTTTGTTTTAAATCTAAATCTGAAATATAAATGGTAATTTTGTTAGATTTACATTCTCTGGCACTCTGTTTACCAACGAGAAAAAAGGAGAAAAAAAAACCTCCAAAGCAAAAATACTCAAAACTACCTCACTTAGATCTAAGAATATCAATTTTATCAAAAACACCCTTTGTGTTCGCTGCCTGTGACTCTCCCCAACAGGTTGCTGGCACATTAGAATGCTGCCATGTCAGTAAATATTGGAAATTGGCATATCCTCTGGGTGATGCGTCGTGAAAGGTCAGTGCTGGGCGTCAGAAGCTCAGTGGCTCTGCCTCTGGTCTGTTTAATGGAATTCAGTGGAACTGTGTGGCATTTCCAATGATGGGACCTGACCTTCCTGATCATCATTTATATCACTGACATTCGCCAGTATGTATCACAGTGAGATCCCTTTGTTCAACACCCTGTTGTGGAATTCTTGTAGCCTTATTTTGTCTTTTTTCTCTCTCTTGTCAGTATCGTATCTGTATGCTCAAAAGTTCAACACTGCAAATGCTGAGGAATGCAAAATGAAGAAACACTTCTATTCACTGAAAACTTAACTGAGGGTACATAAATAGTATATGAAACAAGATAGGTGGTATCTGCTGCTCAAAAATAAAAATAAACAAGGAAGAAATGATGCATCAGATCTGGGCCGAGCACTTTTAAATGTTTTTGTAGACTCTTGAAATCATTTGAAACATAGGGCAAGGTGGTAAATGTACTTAAATTGTTGTCTACATTGGATCAAGGAAAAATTGGTTTAATTGTTTGGGAGCATGCCAACATGAAAATATAATCAAACAGTGAAGTAGGGAGTAGGTGGATTCAGGAGTTGGGCCCAGAGGCAGCTGTTTGTCAGCTCAACATAATCTAGGAGGAAAATAAATAACTGAGTTTATCCAGGTATTTTCTAGGATATTGTCAGGGTGGCTGTCTGCCAGCTGAAGCTCTGCAGAAGCTATTGCCGGAGAATGGCTGTTACCATTGAACACAAGGAAAATCCATCTTTTGGAGTGTCCCAGACAGGTTCCAAACTGGAACCAAGTGGAATGAGCTTAAGGTTGTTCACACCAGATCCTAAGGCAATGTGGAGCATGTTACCTGCTAATATCAGACATGTGAAGAGAAATGTAGAAGCTAATTGGATAAAAAAAAAATACAAAAATGAAGCCTGACACTGTATGTAGGAGAGAAGGAAAATTAGCAAATGAAACTATTGATTTGCCACTATTTGTCACAGGTTTAGTAATCACTTAACTTTATTTTTCTGGGAAGGCACTTGAAGCCAGCAATGGGGGGACAAAAACAACTACACAGGAATCACTGACATTTCTACCTCTACCTATGGCCCCTTTTGAAAGTCAGTGACTCACCAATTCTATTAGTTTGCCTTGAAAAGGTATCCAGAGTTGTGTGATGAAGTCTCTAGTGCTCCTCCTTCTCTTTTGCAATCTTTCAGTCGTAGCTGACCAAGCGAGGTTAACAGACCCAATTCATAACTGGCCACACAGCATGTGAAGAAAGGCTGTATCATCAGGCTTGAGGGACATTTAACAGCAGCACTCAGACAAGAAAAATTACAGTGATTGACTCTTAATGGTTGAAGTCACTATTAGAAGAATGAATTGCTCAGTGGAAACAAGAGTGATGGCCCTGTTGTTTTCACATGAGCAAACTTAGTCCTGTGAAATGTAAATTACTTGTCTAAATAGTGACACTACACGCTATATGTGATCAGCATAACTTGGTTTTGATGTTTGTCCAGCGGAGAATATATTAATATAAAGTCGAGTACATTCCAACATTACCTGCCCCATTCAATAATTGTAGAGCTATTAATTATTCATATCCTATATGGTATATAAAGCAGGGACCCCTTAGTTTACTGACTAATACATGTGGTTTCAAGAAGCTTTGACGTTGTGTGGTGGAAGTAATCGGTAATGTAATTTAGCCTGTCTAACAAGCATCATATTGTTGTTTCAGTCTAGGGGCTTTAGTATGTGTAATCAACACAATCCAAGGTGTTCTTATCTCTTCTCTGTGCAACTTATGTATTCAGGTGTCACAGTCAGAGCGGCCTTACAGAGTTTCCTGAGTGTTAAGTGAAGCCAGCAGCTGAGCTGAGGTTGAGCACAAGTGATGCTTTCACAGTGCCCTGCTCTCAGCCGTCTGAATACTTCCCAAAGCCCTCATTAGCATGGCTGCTGCATTCAGCCTCATCCCAGGTCTTTGCTATTGCATGTGTGCATCTACACACACATGCACACACCCCCCTCGAATACAGTTGAATCCTCCTGTCTGCATCCCTTTCCCCAGTTGGATTTCTCCCTCTTATTTACTCCTGCATACTATTCCCCCTCTGGCTTTCTCTTCATCCTCATCTTTTTTCCCCCAACTACTTATTTTTCTCTGGTTCTTTCTTTTATTTCCCACCCCTACCCTCTTTCATTTTCTCCAGTCCCTCAGCCGTGCCGTGTATTAATTCTCTGCTGTATGATGAGCATCCCCTCCAGCTCCTTTTCCCTTCATCATTTCTTGCATACTTTTCTTTAACTTAAAGCCAAGATCGTTTTTATTAATATCACTGGACTAAAACAATCAGTAAAAAGAGACAGTAGCAACTGGTTTACTTGTTTTTTGTTTGTGTTGCTTTTTTAATTTGACTACATGAAGAAGGATGTGATACTAATAAATGTCTTTGCGTCATTATTAGGCCATAGTCTCGGTCTGTTGAACAATATATAGGAGTAAGCAGAGTCGTGCTGCCTGGGATGGTGTGTAAATGCATGCATGCATGGCTTGTTTGTCTGGAAGCGAGTGTGCTATATTCAGATGAGCGCTCCACACTCCCACCAGGGATACTGACACACTCAGCAGGATTAGACGCATCATAAGTCCTAGTCTGTTTGAAGTGTCCAAAAATTACTATCTCAAAGATGTTTTCTTGTCCTCTGTTTGCAAAACGAAAGAAAACAAGGCTTTCCTCACCATTTGTGTATTAGTGCATGTTAATTATTGCAATGGCTGTTATTGACAAATGAGGGGGGGGACATAATTGACATCCACTCCACATATTCAGACAAAATGACTCTTCATTTCACCAGGACACGTTCAAACACTCTGCACACTTGAGATCCACAGTATTGACTCTGTCAAAAACTTTTTGTCGAGATTACATCAATTAAATATTGGCTGCTATTACCTCCCATTCACCTTTTCCGTGCACTCAAAATTAACAGCTGCCAAATGACAACTTCTTCAGATAGCCATGCACCTGCCAGTGCCGGTGTCTTATTTAGGATTTTCTCTCGCTCACTCACTGACTTGGTCACTGTGGTGCTTTTTGCAGGTATGGACAGTTAAGTGATGTGAAACCCTGCCAGCCTCTCATTATCTACAACAGAGTCTGCCTGATCATTGCTGACATACCGTTTGTGTGTGACAGTTCATTTGGATCATCTTAAAATGCCTTGTCCCTGTCAGGGTGTTTACGTCCTCACTTGAAGAGCAGTTAAGGAGACTATTGTGGCCTAATTACTCTGCAGACAGGGGACTTGTTTAGCAAACTAGGAGAGGGATAGGAAATTGTGTTCCAAAGTAGAGCCCAGTCTAATTATAATGAGACGAAATAATTCAAAAAGATTGCCAAATTGAAATGAGATGCATTTGTGGAGCTCTTCACACATTGCCACTTTCAAGTTGGCTGAATAAGAATGTATTGGTCTTTGAAAGTTGATGGTTTTTTTATGGCTCAATCTATTTTGTTTTGTCTTCCTCACTGACCTTTGGCAGTATTCTTATTCGTCATTATAGAAATGAATGGGAGGCCTTTTTGAGTTTGAACTCAACTTCCGGCTCAAACATTTCTTGCCACACATTCTAATTTTCCGCTCATGACTTTGGGAGGCAGTCCAAACATTTTTGACACATCAGTGACAGTTGAAGTGATGATTTTGAACATGTTATAATTGTTTCAGTGCCATTTCAGGATGTGTTTCCTAAAAGATGCCACACAATTGTTTACATTTATTTGCCTCCTAACGGAATGTATTTAACACTGTGAAGACGAGTTATCAATCCACCACGTTGTAGTTCTACATTTGTCATGTTTGCTCTGAGCACGTCCCTTATGTTGGTGTCTGCCTGTCACACTGGTACCAACTCACCGTGATAAAGTGAGTCTGTAGAATCGCACAGATATTCAGATCGAGTAGTGCCAGCAAGTGAATAAGTGACACAGATGAAATTGTTGCAGGTAGAATGATAATAAACCCATCTTCTTCGTGCCTGTATGCTAACTGATGCAAACATCTTCCCCACAGTGTCCCGACTCCACCTGTAAGCAGGACCTGCATGCCTACCTGCAGCGTATCGCCCTGTATTGTCACCAGCTCAACATCTGCAGCAAGGTCAAGGCTGAGGTTCAGAACCTGGGAGGGGAGCTGGTTGTCTCTGGGGTAAGTTCAACTTGCACATTTTCCATTTACAGTCTTCATTATGCTAAAGCTTCACAGTAGCTAAAGAGTGTTGGGGCATTTTGAATGGGGTATTAAATCAAAGGAGTCTGTAAAATTGTTGTGATGACTGAATGTTGGTGGCGGTGATGTTGTTTTAAAGGTAGCAATGGGCCAATAAATGAGAGCAAGAGCTCTTAATATACACTGGAGGCTTAAAACATTCACGGAAAAGGAAAACATGTTATGTGTGGTTAGCACGTTGGTCTTCACTGAAGCTGTAATGAGACAAATCTTGCATTATGGTGAAAAATGATTTTTTTCCCTCACATTTTGTCTTTCGTTTCTAGTCTAGAAAGAATGCAGTGACTACTTAGTCTCATTATCTGGTGTTGTTCAAATAAAAAGACAATACAGAAGACTTAGTAGTGTTTGCTGTTGTCTGTGATGACTTAATGATTCATTCTCTGCGCTGTAATTTGCAGCTTATATTTTATCAAAGAATCAGATAAGAGAAATAATGGATTTCTCTGCTAATGTTGTTCAGTTGTTTTCCGAACCTTAAGATAACATTATAACCGGTCAGTGTTTGCAAACCTTTTAAGCATTATTTAACTACTTGCTTGCCAGTCAAATTAATGAAAATATATTCCCGTAGTGTACGAGTAGTTCCTCCGTCCTCTCTGTAGGGCAGAGAATGCTTCCAAAATATTCAGTCAAGTGTCACCAATGTCTCTGAGGCTATTAAACAGTGAAGATTAAATTAGTGTGACCTTTTTCTATATTCTGCGGGTTCTCACATCTGTATGTATGCCAGATAAACTCGGAAAGGTCGTTAATTCTTCAGTACAACACTTAAGTTTCGGTTTTCCCCTGGAAAACTTTCACTACAAAACTGGGTGACATTAGAAGGACACTTGACAAAAATTCAAAAAGGATGAAAAGTGAAAACCAGAAGAAAAAACATTGCACAAGACTAACTGTTTCTCCGCTCTTTTGTCACGTCTCCTCAATGTAAACAGTTGGACAGTGCCATGTCACTCATTCAGGCCGCAAAGAACCTGATGAACGCCGTCGTGTCCACTGTCAAGGCCTCGTACGTGGCGTCTACCAAGTACCAGAAGAGCAAAGGCATGGAGGCCCTCAACATGCCGGCTGTGTCATGGAGGATGAGAGCTCCGGAGAAGAAGCCTCTGGTGAAGAGAGAGAAGCACGACGATGGCCAGACCAACAGAGTCAAAAGGTCCTCACACAAGAAACACATCAACCCCGTGCAGGCTCTGAGCGAGTTTAAAGCCATGGATAGCATCTAGACTCGCACGCTTTTTTCATGAAAGAGTAGAGAAAATATGGATCAGTGAGTTTCAATATAGAATGAGCTTGTCGGTCTTTCAGAGATAAAGGTTTTAACATTTACTCTATCTTTGCATAGACAGCTTATTTGTTTTGACCAATTATATTCCTAATTTTTTATTCCACAAGTTCAGATGTGCTTTTGTCTGTACTGATAGCCGTCTCTTATCTGGAAAATACAGTTAGAGGGAAATCAACTGGACAGAGGCATTTTATATATTTTTCCTTTCTGTCTGTCGTGTTTGTGGGAGGAAGAGGAGTTAATTTCATAGATGATATAAGAAGTAATTCCAAGAGGCTTTTCCATCATACCTCGTTCTAACCAGTTTTATAGTAATACTACGGGGTCTTTGGTTATTTACACTAAAAATGTTTGATTATGGCAAAGTACTGTTTGTTCTGCTAGTATCAACTATGCAAAATCTTATTTTAACTCGAGCATTAATCATAGTTTATTTGGCTGTGCAGGGCTAACTGCTAAGATGTAATTGTGTTGGTTCAACCTTTAAAGAACCAAAGACAATATATCTCAGTGTGTGCTCACGTTTTTCTATCTTTATATATTTTTATGCCTCAGTCAAAAAAGATTTAAACCAACTATAAACCCTATTTTCAATGCTGTTTAACTGATGATTTCTGTCCATGTAAACATTTGGACTGCTCAATGTAATTTCTTTATAATTTAATCATCTCACATGGTTATTATTATTATTATTTTTTATTATTATTATTTTGTGCATGTTCACATGATGCAGCAAACCAAAGGTGACCGTAATCTTCCCAGCCTTCTGTTTTGTTACATGACTGGAACATGTGCTTAATCTAAGTAAACCTAAGGCACACAATTCTACCTAGTCAAGCTTTGTGCAGTCTGGGGAAAAACCACTGGGCTAAAAACAAAACCCGACTTGGACCCAGTGTTTTCTCCAGCTCTCCAATGCAGAAAGCTTCATTAAATATCAATAAGACCAAACACTTCCGCTGTCTAAGGATGTGTCCAAATCAAGGGATCAATTTGTTTTCACCACTCAGCTCTGTGGTAGATGAGGGGGAGGAGGGGGATTTCACTGAAAGATTTTGTTTCGTCATGCGCCATCTAAAACAAGAAACAAACAAACAAACAAACCCAGAAACAAGTTGCCAGGCGCTGGAGCTTTAAAGTGAAACAGGAAAAGTTTTATTTTCTTCAGGTAATGACTGTGGGATGGTCACTCCCTGCAGCTGGTCCAGTCAGCATTCTGCTGCATTTGTGGTGCATTGGTGTACAGCGAGGCTTTGAAATCCTGCTGCTTTCAACTCGGGGCTGAATCTTCGACTCATTTGACATCTGTGAACTACAGCAGGGAGGGCTTGTGTGGTTATTTGATAGATGGATGTTTTTTATTACTGTAGAACTGAGCGTTTTGAGAGTATTATCAGTATGTTTTTTTCCTCACAGTTCGTCTTTTGCTGTACTAGTTTGAATTTGAATCTGGTGTGATATCAAACTACTTTGCTGTGGATTTTTTTTTTGTTCTTGAGAGCTGACTTATTAGTGCACACGTTTCTTATGCTCATGTGCCTGCTTTATATCTTAATAAACATTTGAAACTAAAGGGCTTTTTTCATTTCTTTATATGTACTGCAAACCAAACTAATGTTTTTTTTCCCACTACACTTGCACAGTGAAAGCCCTAAAGAGTCATTTTCGCCCCATGTACAGTATGTAACACAGGTTTTTCAACCCCAGATATGCTGCTGTGCATTATTAAAGGCAGTATATTGTGCATACATGCTTCCCATGGAGTCTGTATTACTAACTTGAGGTTGATCAGTCTGGTGGCTCTACTTGTTGTAGATTGTTTTTTGCCAGACAAAAAAGTGCAGCATTCAACCTTAAATGCTTCCTTCTGGTGGTTTTTCTTCAACAATAACCTGTGAAGAAATGTAAGCTAAGATTTTAAGTACACTGTGGGAAGATAAATGCATCTGAAAGCAACATATTTTAGAATGAAGGGTCTATTTTTCCCCAAAGTACTCCAGTAATCTCACATCGGGGTCTGAGTCATCACTGTGAACACTGAGAAGACAAATTCACCTCTTCATATTTTTACACAAATCAGTTTAGGTACCACCCTTTTGCAGAGATGATTTTGATTTATTGTTTATTAGGGTAAATCGACCTTACCAAATGTATTTAAGAATAACTTTGAACCAGCAGAAAGTGGATGGGAAACACAGGAGAACTCTCAAAGGCTGCATCATTTTAGGATATAGTACAGAGTTTTACATGGAGGATATTGTTGCAGCATGATTATTGTCGACTTTATCACTTTTATTTATGCACAAATTAAATGTTTACTAGAGGAATGCTACAATATCCCTGGGTCATAACCAATGGGCAACCTACCATGGCAATTACTACCCACTGGTTTGTGAACTGCTGCTTTGACACAGTATGGCCAGCACACGGTTCAAAAATAAAAAAATAAATAGAAGCATCACTCCATACATTAACACAATGTATATATAGCAAGTTTATGGAAGTTACAGTAACAGGGCCAGTCATTCACGTGGGTTTATTAATAAAAATGTAATGCCCTACCCATAATTATGTTTGTGTATAATTGCTTTAATCTTTAGCCTTAAAATTAGCCTGTTGTATGTACTTAAGGAAAGGGCCTTAATGCACATGGACTGCCATCTACAGCAGCACAAATGGACGTGGATGTGGGTTTTGTAGCGGATGCTCTGCACATCATAAATACCATAGACATAAATCTGGAGCATAAACCAATGAAGGAGAAGAAGGAAGTGACAAAGAGAGTGGGAGAGTTGTGCTAGTATGTAAACATTATATCTGGTATGTGAAGCTCTCTGACACACACACACACACAGTGAGTGGAGGAGTTCTCAGTCTCACACACTGGCCCACATATATATTTCAATTTAGACTTATACACAAAGACAGTATCCTTATTATTTTACAAATAGATTACATCAGTTTTTTTGTTTGTTTGTTCCCCCCCATAATATAATGCCATTGTTTTTATTGCAGAAAAGAGCAGTTAGAGTCATTCGTAAAGTTGCATTTCGAGAACATACCAACGGATTATTTAGCGAGTCAGGGTTATTGAGAGTTGAAGAGATAATAGAACTGCAGACATTATTAATGTTCAAAGGCAAAAACAAAGTATTGCCAGAGAACATGAAAAAGCTGTTTGTGTTTACCTCAGAAGATGGAACTCGCAGAGAATGTGTGTTTCTGTTTTGGAATCCTCAAGAGAATGATTTAAAGGGTTGTACAAATCTTTTTCAGTTTTTTTTTAAAAAAATAAAGAGAAACAAATGAAAAAGGATGTACTTGAAACTTAACTGGATATTTCTATTTGTTTTGTTTGAGTTTGTTAAAAAAACCAACTTAAATTTGTACTTTATGGCTTATTTTACTTTTATGTTGTTGTGATCAAGGGTGTAGCTGATGGTGTGGGTAACTGAAAAAGGAAAACCATTAAGATTCATTTCCTATGTTTGGGTAAGGGGCCGGTAAATAATAAGAATAAAATAATAATAATCATAAAAAGCGTATTATGAATATGTATCAATTTCACATTGTATTATTGTGCACTTCCATTAAAAGGAACACATAAATAAAGAATGCTGTTTATTTTTATCAGTTTGATCAAGACTCACCAAAATCACTCTGATTTTCATGTTGTTGTTTCCAGACAACATAAAATGTAATTATATTTGGGAGGGAGTGATTTGTATGAGGCATCCTTCATCTGAATACTATGAGACTAAGGGAGCATTTATGTGTATACAGCGTCAGCACAGGGTTATCATTCGTCTAACTGCTGAAAAAAACAGGTTTTTATTTACAGCATTTGACGGTATGTTCATATTGTCTCTTTTAAATGACACACAACAGCTTTAACAAAGACTTCAGGGTGTCTCAGTACTGGTCCTGGGGGCCCACTGATATTAACAAGCCATACATTTGAATCAGGTGTGTTGGAGCAGGGAAACTTCTAGAACATGCAGGGGGGCAGGGGGGCAGTGGGTCCCCAGGACCAGGATTGAGGAACCCTGCATTAAATGACCCATTAAATGCCATGTCATTGGCTGAGCTTGTATAATAATACCACTACATCCCCGAGGCTGACTCAGCTAAATGGAATGCAGGCATCATTAATGTAATCATCTACACCTGGGCCTCTCCTGTCCGCGTGTCCTCTCCATGCGTCTGCGAAGTAGCCCTCGACACTGAGTGAGGTGACTCCGCTTTAAATAGACGTTATTATTTGTCAGTGACCCACAAGTGTGACGAGGAAGTCCGGACTTCAGCTGCAGTGGCAGCAGAGGACATGGTGGAGGAGGCACAAGTGCAGCGGTGTCAGGGAAAGTAACACCTCCGCGCCGGAAACAGCTGCTCAGGAACAAGTCAGCGAGCCCGCGGCCTCTGTGCTGCTCTGCTGTCACAGCAAACCTCACCACGCGTGTGTGTTTCCACAGAGGTGAAGTGCACTCTCAGGTATGAGAGACCGGGCCAGGAATTAAGTCATGGCGTCCCACGCCGAGTCCGTGGACGGGTCCAAAACCCAGGTGATTTTTAACATTAAGCCACATCAACACTCCTGCTTCACACACTGGAGGCCCCACCACCTGCTCCTACTCTGTCTGTGAGCCTGTTCTGTGGACGTGGATCCAACACCTACAGCCACACTCGCTGCTCGCAGTCGTCGCATTGGTAAGTGAATGTATTTTCTCCCTGTTATTTGCATTAATGTGTTCATCTCGTCGTGTGGATTATTTGCTTATAGAGCACACACTTGCTGCTGTCTCTGAGTCAACTCTCGTGGCGCTGGGTGTTGATGGATGTTGTCAATAGTGTTGTGAGATACTGCGAAATAACTGAAATAGTAAGTACCTACATGTCAGTACAGACACTGATACAAGTGGTGTTTGAAGTCCAGGCATGACCACAGTTGTTGATACCAATACTGATAGATTGCTTAAGCAGCATATGTACTTTCATCGGGGACAACAGTGTTGGATTTTGTGTTTTTTCCTTTCCACTGTTTGTCAATAGTGTGCATGTGAAAACCCAGGAATGATTCAAACACTGAGAGTAATTCAGTATTTTTGTAAATGCACATTTCTGACTTCTATGCAAACATCAGAAAGTTTCAGAAGTGGATTCTCCGGCTAAAAATAAACCTCCTGGACATATTTTAATCACAATCACGACTCACAAAAATGACTGTATGATATTGAAGTGTCAAGTAACTGTTAAAAGAGAGATATAACTTATCAAAGTGCTGTAGCAACTAGGAAAATGACTGGTTATACCATTTAAGCCTTGTTTTGACTGATTCTGAAGCATGTCCAGATTGTATCCATCTTGATTTCTGTGTGGAATCCTAAATAAAACATGAGATCCAATTTTTCCAAAGCTGATTCCAACCACATACGGAGGTGATTCTGATCTGATTTTTACAGATCTGTTTCAATCTGAACGTCTCGGTCGCACAGATAAGATTTCAAAGTGTCTGCTGTGTCACTCGCAGCGAGACTCGAATGACAAACAGTGACATGGATCTGGAGAGATGGAAGTTAATTGGAGGCGCGTTAAATGAGGGACAAAGTGGAAGACAATAGTTTAAAAATCAGAAGAAAGTTTGCACCGTGGCACCACATAACCATATAGACTTAGACTTCCTTTTATTGTCATTGCACAGAACACAGCAGTGAAAACTGGCAACGAAATTACGTTGCTTGGCAAGCAGATAAAAAACCAACACATAGCATTGAAGAGGTAGATTATTGTGTACTGTGATTAGTAAAAGAAATAAATAAGTGTTGTTGTATTATAAATATATAAACCATATGGGACATGCGTATTTCTGTCCATTTTGTTTAGACTACTTGTTTTTCCAAGCTTGGCCTGTAACTATAGAAATTAATTTTGAACAGTGGACTAGACCAGGGTTTCTCAACGCTGGTCCTGGGGACCCACTGGCCTGTATGTTTCTGGATGTTTTCCTGCTCACACCTGATTCAAGTCAGCTCATCAGCAAGCACTGCAGAAGCCTGATAACGACCCACTTATTTGAATCAGGTATGTTAGAGCAAGGGCACTTCTAAAACATGCAGGACCACGACTGAGAAACCCTGGACTAGAGACCATGTCAATATGGACTCACACAGATTAGATCTGATCACTTGCAATAGATAATGTGAGGCTCCTCTTTCTCTCACTCACTGCAGTCAACATATGTCTGTTATGGCGCTTTTCCATCATACGCGACACAAAGTAGTGACGAGTCAAGCAGTTCTTTGGTGTACTGAATCATTAGAATCAGTTAATTAACAAGATTTGTTCACCGACTCGTTACAGTACTTCCTGCATGAGGTTGTTATTCGGCTCACGGTCGCAGGTTTCAGCTAAATACACCAGACTCCTGTTAAATATTGAGATTTTAGACATTTCCTTGCTAAATGTTGGAGATGTACACGTATTTTCATGATTTTTAAGTCTGCATTGTTCCGTTTGATTCTTGTGTCGGACGTCGCACTCATGTCTCTTCCAGTGACGACACTCTGCCAATTAGTCTGTTAATGTCCCCTGTTCGTATCGGCTCAGCGCACTTGGAACCTCACCAGAGCAGGTATCCAAAGAAGCCAGGGCTGTTGAGTCGGTCTGCTGAGTCATGTGATGGCACAACACCACACAGCAGAGCAGAGGAGGGGGAACACAGGTGCACATGCATGATGAAAGAAGTATAGAGAATAGGGAGGTCTGTAATACTTGACAGAACTGGCAAAGAGCAGTCAGTTGTTGTTGCTTTTAAGATAGATGGAAGGTAGGTTGTTTAGAGTATGAGTTGGCACAGTTCTTCAGTGATTTAATGTAATTGCTGAATGATTTTGTGATAGTTAGACCATGTCATCTTGTCTCTGAAGATGGATCATTACATTCATGGCTGTATGTTTAGGCTCACTGTCCTGCTGCAGAATGCATTTCTGACCAGACGGATGCCTCCCCGATGGTGCACATAGGTTTTGGCCTCTGGTATCTGAATGACGTCTGTTTTCATCTGCTCTGAAGGCAAGACAAAATCCACAAATCCCTCTAGATTATTGTTGTTTTTACTGATCATTTTAAGGAATTGAAAACTGCTGTACTTGGACTACCACACTAAGTTTGAACTCACTCAAGAAAATGTCACTGACATGAGGCCGTGACATCTTCAAGGACCGTGTACTTTAAAAAGTACAGGTTTTAAAAAAACGGGCAAAGTCCACATGAGCTGCCCATTTCTCAGTGGTATTTTGGCTTTCACACATTTTTAAAAATGTGGATCCTCTATTGTGTTTTTATGAGAAGAGGGTCCCTGTTACTGGCTGCATTTAGATTATATAGACCCTATAATTCTGACTATCTACCTTATTCTGATTATGACTTTTACATGAGTAGCTGATGGAACATTCCATTCATTTTCCTTTTTACATTTTCTACAGCTTCATACATAACAACAGTAGGGCATTACAATTCGATTAAGATGTGCACTGTGACAATTATTTATGAACTCTCGCAGAACTGCAGCTGCTGTTTCCTCTTTTTTTTGTGTGAGATGGTTGTGTGTGTGTGTTTATGTTCGTTAATAATATGTGATACTCAGACTAGGGTTGTCACTCTTCATCTGAAATTTGGATATCCGTTCAAACTTGAGTGGAAAAGTTCAAAATCAAACAAGTTTAAATATGTTTAGTGGAGAATCATGACACTAAAGCATAGCTGTTGGCTCCCAAGATCACCAACATTTATGGTGGTGTGAATGGACCGAGCAAAGTTATAGATGTTTCACAGGAGGCAAATTTATTCCCAATAAGATAACATTTTTTGTCTTCATCCTCCTCTTCCTCACATATACTTCACACACTGGTATAGTGAAATAAGATTAAAATAGAGCAAGAGATAAGGTGACTCTATTATTATATTATTATTATTATTATTATTATTATTATTAATAATAATAATAAATGTATTATATATTTTTTGGTTATTGGTTTCATTTTCTACACAAAATTCCTCAGCTCTACTACCCTGGTATATACAGTAGAACAGTATTTATGTACCACCAGAGGAAGCTCACAGTTTGAGAACCATAGATCCATTACAGTATATATAACTATACCAACATATCATTTTGAACATCAGCTGGTCGTCTTGACCATGTCTACGTCCCTAAATGTATTGACTTGCTGCCGTCTGATTGGCTGATTAGATATTGGCATTAACCTGCAGGTGAAGTGTATTAATCCATGTGTTTCATGTGACATGTTTATAGATGACAGACTGCATTGAAAGAGGGGAAGAAATCAGTGACTACCCTGGTCTGTCAAAAGCTGAAAATGCTTAAATTACACAACTATGCACCGACAACAAATCTCCATAGAACAATTAACGGTTGCGGTGACAAACTGCGGAGCGTGCTCATAACACTGCAGACTAAAATAAACAAACCGAAAAATTTAATCAGTTTCTGTCACTCTTGAAAACACTGCTCCATCATTGCCTGTCGTTACCCACAGCACATCTCTCCATAAAGTTTAGTTTTCAGCTCAGAGTTCAGACATTGCCACAGTGGAATTAATGTATTTACTTTGCTTCTGTTACTGTTTGCACTCACCCACAACACTCTGCACCACTGTCCATGTTTTATGGAGTCCCTCAAGGGCCATAGTAGGAGATTGTAAAAATAACTTTTTCCTTTTTGTTATATTTTTTTTCTTTTTTTTTGCTCTCTCTGCAAAAAGCACTGTATTCTTATGCAAAGATATTTTCTCCAGAGCTGTCTGATGCTGCCAACTTCCTTTATCAGTACCAGCTTAAATCCCCACAGTCCAATCACTACCCTCATATTTGTAGTATAGCCGAATATTGGATCAAGCTCTGTAGATATTTTCAGACATAAACGTGCTGTGTTCCGTCCCATGTAAATGTAACTCAAGCCTTGATCTTCCAGTTGTAAGATGCTCGTGGGGGGGTGGGGTATAATCAGTAGCATACCGTGGGGTTTCAGTCAGGGCCTTCAGTAAAAAAAAAAAAAAAAAAACACGCACAAACGCATACAAAACACACTATTATGCACTATATTCACAAGACCGTTGATCTCCAACAACCATAGCGCACACGCACACCACTGCGCATCTATCGGCTACTGCATCATTACCACCACATCTTCCGTTATGTCACTCAGCAACCGCAATTTCACAAGCCACTATATGACACAAAAACAAGCTTCCACATAAGCATAGGCGTCCGGCACTATTTATGATCAACAGTTTTGTCCTCACCACTTCTAAAAATTTTTATACATTTATCATTAACACTCGAACTACTGGAGATGATGTACCTCTTTGGTGTAGGTCTTCCTCTTGAAATAATTTCCTTCTTTTCTCCAAACGATCGCCGTGAAAATGCACACGAAGGAGATCAGAAACATGATGGATCGGTGGTGTTAATGCAGTGGCCGTAGTTTACTTCAAAACCCGCCAAAGGTTCAAACGTCGTTGATGATATCAGCGGGGGCTAGCGTGAGACACATCGATGGACCTGGGGCGTTCTGTCACTATGCATCAAATTTTGATTGGCTGACGACACACGTCAGTCAAAGTTATAACCAAACAGGAAATGGCAGCTTCAACGAAAGGCCAGCAATACTACTAGAGCAGGTCCACGGATCTGATGCGTTTAATGACATATGGAAAATCCAGCTCAGCTTCACAAAAAATAACCATATTCTTTCTGGAAATATAATCATATCATACTGAAAAAGTAATTGAATTCAGGCACGTTCAGACACACATTCATTTGATTATTAAAAAAATAAATAAAAATACTTTTTTTGATATAATATACATAAAGCTAACACAATGGCTTGTTTTATTCTGTTCATACTGTGGTGCAGTTATCCCTCATTTATGGGTGCATCAGGACATTGTGGATAAGGTTACAAAACAATAAGAAGTGCTTTTATTTTTTGGGTGAGAGGACTGTGAGACTTGCTCCTCTGATCAGTTCCTCGCAGGGTTTTCCATAAAATCGACTACAAGACGGACACGATAAACATACTGTTGGGCATCAGTGGAGTAATCCTGAATACAGCTGTAGCCAGCAGATGTTTGCATATAAAGTGGAGTGTTTACAAACAAAGACACTTGAATATCTGCAACATTACTGATGCCACTGAACAATCGCTAAACCATATCACAGTGTGCATCCCATGGGACTTGAAATCTATACGGTGCTGAAAAAGAAAACATTTCATGTTGTTTCTCAAAATATTTAAGTCCATGGGGCTCTAATCACTGCTCTGCTTATACAAAGCGCAATTAGTGTTAAACCTGTCAAAGCATATACATATATATTCATGATGTGGGTACGTTTATACCACGTTGCCGTCACCCCACATCGTGTTTAAAAATGGAACTTCCTACACCCACATTTGTCCTCAGACGTGTACACCATATTTGAGACTCGACAGATAAGAGGAGGACAGTTTCCCACTAAGCTGTGGAACAGGAAGCCTAAATCTACCAGGACTTTGAAGAGTAAACGATAAGTATGGTTGTGTAAGGCATTTCGATGCGGATCTGATGCTAGGGTGATGGCACAGAACAGCCCCTTATGTTAAACCCAGCCCAACTGCAAGTTTCCTCCCATTTGTGTTCTGCTATGTCACTCAAACTGATGTCGTCACATGACATGTTTGAATAAAGTTTTATCAATCACAGTGCCAAAGTGTGACAGTTTAATCAATATAGTAAGTTTCCCTCTAGATTTCCATTATTTTAAAATTTAAAGGACCTGAGCCGTGGGAGGCAGAGATGGGCAGAGGCAGTGGGTGGAGGGGGGGAGCGCAGGTTGTTACGGAGGGGCTGTGCTCATAGCTGTCAAACCAGGCTGTACATAAGCACAGGAATAGAGGAGCTTTTGAAGTATTAGCCCTGAGAATTGGCAATAAACACGGGCTGCTCGACTGACAGACTGTCAGTGCTGAGGTGGACGACTCAGATATGTAGACTTGGCGCTGTTGGAGTGTAAATGTTAAATATGGCTGCATGAAAGGACCAGTGAATCACACCGTACAGATGCCAGAGTGCAATCATGCCAAATAAAACAGTCTTTACTAAAATGTCAATAGCTTTACACAGAGTCCGGCGAGTCCGGCAGGACACTCAGACTGTCATTTTTTTTTTTTTTTTTTTAATACTCGCTCTTTGTTCTGTCCATCGTTTGACAGGAAACGTTTTGAATACACAAACCAAACAGGATATTGGCTCATTGACTGTTTATTCACACGAGTTACTCACCAGTCACAGCACAGACAAGTAAAACGTCCTAGAAGCAAATGTGATGTATTTTTCTTCCATCAGTTCCCATCACAAAACCCTCATAAATAATGAGATTTTCACATTAATAGTAATTTTCTGCCAGGAGCTGTCTGGAGAAAAAAAAAAGGGATCTAGAAATCCCCTAAAGCCACAGCTCCAGGCAGAGGGCTGGGAATTTGGGAGAACATTAATTACCTGAGGGCCAGCAAAAGAAATGGTGACTATTGTTAGGTAATAAATTGTATATTGCCCTGCACGGTTCAGGTTTATAGTAGCGTAGTAGCCCACTTATCATGGTAATGGAAATATTGTCCTTTTGGGGATTTAATTTTGCTTTTCTTGGTAGAAGTGTAATTAGTAATGTGGTATGGGGTTTTCAATCTGCATAGAGTTCATCCCATAAAGTGTGAAATTCCTCCCCTGTTGGCCAATCAGTGATTTTTATTGTGACTGCTGAGTCGTATGGCCGCTCTTTTTATAGGCACAGATCTGCCAACGCTGAGTCGGGTTCGCCACAGATGAGTTCACAGCATCATGCTGTCAGGACTAGTTATGATGGCAAACCTGTGACCACTGCAGTATGTAATTAAAATGAGAGTTTTTTTTTGTTTTTTTTTAATGGTGCGTTTTGATATTTGTGGTGATTTTCCTTTTAAATATTGCTGTGGTTGAAGGTGTTGACTGCAGGTTGAGTATTGCAGGTAGTGAATACAGGTGGTAATACCTCAACTTGCTGGAAGGTCCATTATTTTCCCCCTATAAAAAATCACAACCCACCCACATATGAAGTTGCCTCACTAAACAGTTTCCTACCTTCACCTTTTCATGACATGGCTTCTGAGAGCAGTTTCCTAAAATCTATATCCTAAAACTGCCTCTCTCTAATGTGAGTGCAGATCCCGAGTGCTTATCCCTGGGGTTGAGAGTCTGAAAACAGACTACAGCAGAGCTGAATACTGTGTAACCCAGTGAAATGCTGCCAGAACAGTTTTTTTTTTTTTCATTTTATAGACAGTTTTTATAATCAGCTCCAGAGGAATCACAAAAAATGCAGTAAAATGTAATACAATCAGTGGTGGCATAGACGTACAATAGGTAATTACGTTAAAAACTCCTTTCACAGTACAAGCTTGGAAGAACAGTCCTAATACTGTAAACCCTGCAGTGAGGGCTGCTGTCACTGTATTGCAAATAAATGGCTGTGGAGAGTATGTGCGTGTTTGTGCATGCTGTCTGGAACGATTTGTGTGATGTAATTAGATGTAAAATGCTTTTTAGCTGGCTCTTTAATTGACTTTTGGCGAGAGTGATTTGTGGCTATCAGGTTTTCCCTCATGGCACGGTGTTGTCTTCAGTCAAGGCTGGTGGATTATTTGCAAACACCTAAATCCAGTTTGTTGAGCCGGACTTGTTCGATCAGTTCTTCAGTGCTCTCTTGTGTGCAATGATTTCTTTAACCCCAAGGAAGAATTGCTTTGAATATATTCCTCCAGTCTAGGTGTTAAGATTCCCCCAGTGATTCGCTCAGGCTCTTTACTCGAAACACATTCTGACAGCTATTTAAACAGACCTAAATATTAAACATTCAGCTGAACACCTTTGCATAAGGTAATCCACCAGTGTCATACAGCATTGCTGACTACCAATCATCTCATATGTATTCCAGGTACCCACTTTAGCCAGCACTGTATTTTAATGGCTGACATCCCAGGGCTACAATTCAAGTGTGATTTATATCTTCTCAAGTCATCAGTTACAATCGGATCCAAGGATCTGACTCTGCGCTTACTGGACAAGCACTGCTAAAAGACAGGGTAGTAAAAAAAAAAAAAAGGAACTGTGTCACATTCTCATTTTTTGGTGAGAATTTGAATCCGAGGCACTGCAGTAAGGGTGGAGAGCTGTAGATAGAGGGAGCGAGAGGGGTGACACAGGGCTCTACATTTGTACGCGAGCATGTGTCTCCTTAAACCAATTTCCTTTCTCAATACTCTGGGGAGTGGTCTGATTTGCACCATTTCCTTCCACGAGTACGAGTTTATCCTGCTTTTACAATTAGATCTCGCTCCCAGCTGCAGCATTCATCAAATGGTCAGGCATATTCTCTGCATTTGGAGATGGAGCCAATGTGTCCTACGTGTTTGTGTCTGTGGTAACGGGCTGTGAAGCAGTGTTTATTTGTTTAGTGCGTTAGTGTCTCACTCATACTTTACACACATCCGACGTGGCAGGAGGATTATGTAGATCTATGGTAGACTGATACATGGTTGTGACCTACTGATTTTATTAAGGTATGTAATGATAAATTATAGGAATTGTACACATTATAAAAGTATTATAATTTTATTTTATTAATTTATTATGTTGCCCTTTAGAGTAGAAATATATTTTTGTGCTTAGAAAAGAAAGGAAAAAGAAAAGGGGTGCAAATAATACCTTGATTCTGAATTGTTTTTGTGAAGCAAAGAGCTCAGAACTACATAATGGAATCATTAGTGCTGTGCAGTATAACTGTTCATACCCAAAACTGGTATTTCTTCTTTTTATGATTTTATTGTTTAAGACCGGTATATGAAAAGCACTAGGGCTGTCAAAGTTAACGTTAATTGTTGCGATTAATACAACCGAGATTAAAGCAATAAAATAATTTAACTATGATTTGTTTATTTCTGGTGTGCGCTGACCTCTGACACAATCCTCCACTATCCGCACAAAACAGTCACTTGCCTGCAGTCAATCAGATATGAAAGACTGAGAAAGCACAATGATAGCAGGGATTGTTGGGCGGAAAGTTTCATTTTAAGAAGCTGAGCGACAAAACAATTCACCTGGGTGTCGTGGCACATTTTATCGACAGTGACTGGAAGTTGCGATCCTTAGCCTTGCCTCGATCCGCGGCTAATTGCTGAGACCTGCGCAGAGGAATATCTCCACATCGCCAACGAGTGGAAAGTAAGTTGCAAACTAACCACTCTAGGCACCGATAGTGCCCATAATATGCTGGCAGCTGCCTATTTAAACACTTACCCTGTGCGCCTGACTGTTCTCTCTCCCCCCCTCTCAATTTTGATGACAAATGTGAATGTCTGAGTTTCTAAGGACATTCTCAGGTGGATTTTTTTTCTGTGGTATTAACACATGTTCTTGTTGCATACAGGATGGCAGTCATCCATGTTGGCCTTTATTATCACATAGTTACTTTTCCCCAAGGAGTTGCTAATGATTCCCTCTGTAAAACATGAACGAGTACAGCAAATGGACACCATTTATTTTTTACCAGTGATGTTATTTTGTTTTTCAGCTTGAATGTTTGTTTTGACTCTTGCCCAAACACCGCAGCACTGGCAGAGCTTCATGTTTCCATGACGACTGACCGGTAAAGGACACGCGTGACATCATTTTTACTTGACTCCAGATTGTTAAAATGAGTCTCTGAAGTAATGCTAAACTTTAAAAACAGAGGCATACATACATAGGACACAGGTACGCTGGGTAGTTGTAGTGCTGCTCTTTTCGTTTAATAAACGGGCCACTCCAGTTTGACTGTAGGCGCAGCTAACAACGCTAACGGACGCTAACTGGTAAATACTGCCGAACCGCTGACATGATGAGCTAACGTTAGCTCCTTGTCTACAGGTGTCGGGTGATCAGTTCTTCTTCACACCTCTGCACAGCGCAACTGTTTCAAGAGCAGCGAAGAAGAACCGTGTCAGAGCTAAAGGAAGTACGTGGTATCGGATCGGTGCATGGACTCCAGTACTCGCCGATACCGATGCCAGCAGTATCGGAGGCATTTTCAATACTGGTATTGGAATTGGAACAACTCTATCTGAAATGCATACTGTCATTAATTTAGAAGAAAAGCAAACTTTTAATTGCGATTTATCTAGATTAATGCATTTCAAAATGTGAGATTAACTAGTCCATTTTTCTATTGACACCCCTAAAAAAAAAACACACACATGCTGCTCCCTCTCTTGCAGACACACTCAACTGTGCCTCTCTCTCACTAGAGCACTCGTTCATGCTCATGCATAAAATAATACCGTTGAAGAATAATGTGATATACATTTTTGTTCATACTACCCAGCACTATGAGAAACCATAGCCTTCCACATGTCAAGGTTGCAATATTGTGTGTGTGTGTGTGTGCACATTCCCTTCTCTTCATATCGTGATGTCAATAGAAAACCACTACAATCACTTAATGTACTCTTGCTGCCCCACTCTACCTATGGGCTGTAAATGCTTTAATCGAAGACCTGCTCATTTTTATTGGTGTTCTTTATAGGTAAGGTTAGTGATGATTTTCAAATGCACTCAGTGATTTGTGGCTAATTAGGGCGAGAGTTGGTTTGACCACAAAAAATGTTTGTCTGCTTGGGGGCAGTAAGTCGTGAAACAAAGGCCACGTAGCAAAGCAGAGTGGGACTGAATATGTTTCTCTAGAAGGCCAGGAGCGAAGGCTATCTAATGTGATACAGAGTGCAGATGAAAAGAACCCAGCATGTCATGTAGTTATTACTAAACCTGAAGCAAGAGCAGCGTTGGGCATCTCTCAGAAAGAGATGGTTTACTGATTGGGCAGTTGCCTCTGTTGTCGCCATGGTTACCTGAAAAAGTTGTGACATTCAGCAAGGAACATGCATAATCAATTTATTAGTCTGGACTTATTCTTGATAGGGCCTGAATTAGAACTGATGGTAATGGCACGGTGAAGATATAATTCACTAATTGGTCTGTTTCTCTGCCTGTGAAGCTGCTGGTGTTGATAATTATCATAAGTCAGACCGGCAACAGCAGCAAAGCAGTCAGCTTATTTTATAATTATTAATCCTCCCACTCTGCTCAGATTTATCTGCTGTGAAACCTGTCCCTCTACTCCATTGGAATTGTTTATTCCGTATTTTCTCCTCCAACAGTGCTTTCTCTGCCAGCCATATTAACAGCTATTTTGCTGTGTTGGCCTGAATGATGTGCATTCAAATGCAAGTGCCTAATACAGCCCTCGGGTGGGAAGTTAACACTTTATGTCTATTTCAGTATTTAATGAGCTTAATGCAGGTACTTCCTAAAGAGTATCGTAAAATTCTGTGAAATGTGCACAAACTCTGTGATGCAAATGAGTTATATGAAGATAATGTTTCAACATCACTAACTGAATTTGGGCAGCAACATAAAGTAGAAAAGCTATTGTGGACATTTCCAAGTGTAACCTAGTGGTCACTGCTGATGAGACAGTTTGATTTGTGCCTTCAAACTTTTTTGTATTGTTTTATTAGAGAATAACACCAACAGTGCTGTCCCGTTGTATAGGGGTGGGTCAAAAATATCAATTCGCTGATATATTGCCATCCTTCCTCGCGTAATAATTCAAATGCCAGGGCAAATATCGATAAATTCTGCCAGTTTCGCTACTTTGTCTCCTCGTGGCGGTGCTGCATAAATGAATGAGGCAAACTTGGGTGGAAGTTACCTGGCCAAAGAAGAGGGAGTTTACAGTGGGATAATGGTGGCGAAAGCTACGTTAAGAGATGCTCCATCCATGTTCAATACATAGACTTTATGCACTTTGGTCTCTATGTTGTATAATAACAATAATAAATAGAGAAACCCCGCACTTTTAACTTTTCACGTTAACGTTTTGTTTATAGATACCGTGATCTATCGCTATATCATTGTCTTGCAATATATTGATTATCACAGAATCGTATCATGATATTATTGGTGTCATGGACCAGTGTATCTATCATATGGTAGTGGTGGAGTTGTCATCAAATCCCAATAATGTCATCTTAGATACTCTATTGTTATTGGTCCAATACTGGTCTAAATCAGTGGATCAGACATTTTGTTATTTGTTAAAGCATTACCTCTTTGAAATGGTTGGTTAAGGATCAGTGGTAGAAGAAGAAGAAGAAACAGACAGTAGCTTGAAGGATGTAAAATAAGAGTGTACTGGTAGATGACTCAAGGTTGTGATATCACCATCTGTGTCGGAAAAGAAATTGTGGTTTCAAGCCATCCCTGGACTCTGTACTTTTTCACTTGCCTGACCTGTGGTCCAAGCTTTTTGTTAAATCATTTCAAACCACTAGATGCTGTGTGTTCAAGCAAACATTGATTTGTATGTACAGAAGTATGTACTGCATTTGTTTTGGTGCACTGGTGAACATTTATGACAGTAGGATCGTGAATGTGGAATTGACTCAGAAAACAGCACTCATGTTCATCAGCATGAAGCAACATGTCACTTCAGGGCAACAGCGCAGCTCATTAGTGTGATCGAGCCAGAGCTCTGTGGTACAGAGAGAACCGGTTTATTAGGTTTTAACTACATGGGCAAATCTTTTTTATAGTATCAACTAACTGTTGGCCTTTATCAAATATTAAGTAAAATATACAATATCACAATGCAGGAGTACATTAAACGTATTGGCTTAACAGCTATTGGTTAACAATATTCAGAATGAGTAGTATTTTAATAGTTTTGTAAAGTGTGCATTTTCTCTCTTAGACTATTCTGTACTTGGTTCCGATTCTACTAGGGAATTAAATTCAATTTGATGTGATTAGATTTGATGCTGTATAATTCTTTGTGTGGGCACTCATTTTCATCATTACAAAATACAATTAGTCAAAACTCATAGTATCACCACATACCTTTTTTTTCTTTCTCATTGTATGATGTATAAAAAGAAGGGAGACAATGATTTCAGTGTATTTATTACCAAGACACACACAGACAACTTCAATCACAGTCCCATCACAGGGCCACAAAGAGACAAACAACTGTCCACTCTCACACTTATGGTTAATTTAGAATGTCCAAATTACTGGACTGTGTGAGGAAAGCGGATAACCTGGATTAAAACCCACTGACACAGGAAGAACTCCATGCCCTTGTTCCGACCTGATCACAAATCTGGGTCTTCTCCTCCTGCTGCAAAGGCAAACATGTTTGTTGTTGGTACTTCAACCAAAACCTTTTTAATATAGTAAAACAAAAAGTCTACTTTCTCTCTACTTTTTGGCAGTTGAGGGAAATATACAAAAAAACAAAAACAAGTCTTAGCTCTTCTTATCCCAACATTGCAATGCATTAACTTTGTTAATCATCTGTAACACTGAGAACATGAATATTACAAATACACTGTCAGATGAAAATAATGCTAAATATACAATTTCTGTGTCTATGTCTGTGAAGGTTCTCAGTCATCCAGGTCAATGACAGGAGTTAGCTGTAGGCAACTGGACTTGCTTTAGTTAAGTTGAAGACATCTCGAACTGAAGAGGCTTCTTCAGTTCTGGAGGAAAGAACAGCCTATAGGGATTTACCCTCTGTAGGCTGACTATGTGTCTTGAGCCTTATTATGCTAAATAATGCAGGTTGCTAAAAGTTAAACAATCCAGGTCGTCAACCCCCTGACCCACTTTGAGGTTCTTAGTTTCACCCGAGTCGAGGTGTGAATGAGGGTCACCTGAGAGACACAGTCTGCCATTGCAACTCCCGTGTTGTGAGAGTGCTGCAGCTCCTTAAGAAAGAGCGAGTGGTGCAGTTCAGTATTTGTGAAGCACGAGAAGCTGTCAACCGGCACAGAAATAGCGTGTTTCCATTTACTCAGAAGGCAGAACTGGTGGCTAACTTTGGACTAACACCGTTACTGCCACTAAAAGGTATGGGTGTTAGCCCAAAGAAGCTACAACTTTGGCTCTGGAGAAATCTCCCTCCCTTGTGCTTCCAGACCACAGTCTGGAAACCTGTGGTTGTTGCTATAAACTCGTTTGAAGACACAGCGAGAAAGCAACAGCAGCTTCATCAAACCGATTCATAACATTAATAGATGAGACTTTAGTCGGTTCATAGGGAATTCATGTCAATAAATTACTTTTATTGATTTGCACTGGTTTTGGTTTTGTTAGACCCATAAATGTGAGGGTTTGAATAAGGTTCCATTTATTATTTTAGTTGACTGGGATTTGAACTGAGGTTGTGAAGCTGAGGAGATAGTTTTTCGCTGATTTATATCTCTAATCAAAACAATCTTGTATAAAACTTCTCTTCCAGTGTCAAACTCCGCTCTTCATTTTAATGCATTGAAAGGTTTCTCGTGTGTTGTGCAGCATGTTGTGCATGATGACGGGTATGTTTGACCTTCAGGAAAAAAAAAAAACAACCCCAATGTATGCATCAGGATGCCTAAGCTGCCATTACTCTGTATCTCTTTTAAGGTCATTTACTTTAGACTAATGTGTCACAAATACCAATGTTGTCCTTATTCTGCTACCAGCGACTATTTTCAGTAACTATGTGCACTTTAGTAAACTGGTTGAACTTCAGTGGACACTTGTGTAAATGCCACTGAACTGAGTTTGTAATACAAGAGTAAAATATGTATAACTATTTCCACATACTTCAACATTGACATTTGAAAGGCAATTATTGTCTTTTTTAATATTTGTAAATTTTTTGCAAATGTTCACTATTAAAACTGGTACCAGGTACTATGCTAGTGGAAACGCTACTCAAACTGCGCCGTGGCGAGGCGAGTAGAGCCGGTGGAAATAAGCCATTTAAGGGACACCGCACCTGTTTAGCCACCGGTGCAGTGGTCATTGTTTCTTACAGAACCAGTCATATGCGGTTGTCCTGTATCTTGTGTTCCTCTTCAATAGTCTTGTTCATACAGTGGTATTTCATTTTCAATATTACCGTGACACCCCTAATGGATGTATTCAGATAAATTAGATATATTTCCTACTTTCAATCTCTCATTTTGTGCCAATTTTCCACTTCTTTCTAAACATTCAGATATTCGTTTAGAAACTTGAACTAATCATTTCTACTTCTCATTATACCAATTCAATGCAGCATGCCAGATTGGCTTCAGCTCAGGCAGAAAGCAGCAACCCACCGCAATTTCCTCAGAAACTGCCTTCTCTAGTGTAAAGTGATGTTCTATACAGTCATTTCTCTGTGTCGATGGTGCCGTATACTCGGCTCAGCCTCGCAGTGCGACCTGGTACTCTTTTCCACGCCTGATTTCAGTCATCATGCACACTTGAAGAGCTCTATTTATCAGTGAGAGTTTATCTCTCATTACAAAACCACCCCTACCATTCAATTTGGATACCCCACCTCCTCACCCGTAACCCTTTGCAGGGTGAGTGAATGGTGAATCAGTGATTGTGAGTCTGATTAAACGGGCCGACGCTGCTTTGGAACAGTGCCTTGGGAGTGTCTGCTGTCTTGCCTTGATTGCACTGTGTTCCTTGAAGGCTTTGTAATATGGACGACACGTTAAATATGAAAGTGGAGGGAGAGGGTACTATATAATTTCTCTTTGGGTTGAGTGAACTTGTCATGGCGTCACACACACACACACACACACACACACACACACACACACACACACACACACACACACACACACACACCAAAGGTTCTATCCTGTTTTTCCTGGAGAGTGATTGTGACACACCGAAATAGGCTTAGGTTGTAGTCCTTTACCGTTTCAATGTGAGCCAATAGGATTTTTAAAAGCATAATAGGACAGACGTCACAATGTCTGACTGTCATGTAAGAGAATCGATAAATAAATGCAGAGCCTCCTAAGTAGCAGCAGCTTAGTCCTGTGCCTTTTTTTTTTTTAAATTTATTTATCTTTATTTGGCCCATCAACTGAATAGAAAACATTTTAAAATCAGATGATTTATTTAATTACCATGTCAAATAAAAAAAAAAAAAAAATATTGAACTATAAGTTGTCTCGGGAGAATCATTAAAATTTAACAAGTAACCCTTAATAAGCACTTGCTTGATTTAAAATGTAATTATTGTTGGACGTGTGCAATTTAATATTCTTTATCTTGTCATATCCCCAGTCAGCCCGTTCTCAAAGAGACCCCAGCCCCCATCAGCTAGCAGTAGAGCAGAGTGCTGACAATGCAGCCGCCGTCACACTGCTTTTATAATGGCATACATCAAGCCCTAAATGCTTCGCAGAAACACTCAAACATCTGCGTGTGGGTAATTTTTGTTGCTCTATAGATTCTGCCCAGACGGACAGAGAGTAAAGTAATAGGTGTGCAGCAAAATGAAGAGTGTGCACTCTTTCAAGTGGCAACAGTGATTTTTGGACCTTGATAATCAGCGAGTCGGTGGCATCTGCAGAGGCCTCCTGCTTCGGCTCTCGCCTCAGGCAGTGCAACTAAGTTTAAGTGCTCCAGTATGTAGACTGTTTGACAGAAACCTGTATGTAAATACTTCATAGCATGCTGAGTGGCCCTATGAATAACGGCACAGCCACCAATTCAAATTAAACATTACACACCCATTTGCATAAATGTGTGTCTTTATAGACACAGAGTTACGCCTTTATGTCAGAATGTGAATAACAGCAAATGGTCGGCTTTATCCTTGAAGGCATTTGCTCCTATGCCATCTGGTTTTTATCTATTTTAAATGACCTTTTAGTGAGGTGTGATTGTGCTGTTGGTAAAATGTAATGTTTTGTAGCAGTCAGGCGTAGCGAGCCTGTGGCCACCCGTACTGTACTGGTGTTTAGTGCGACAGCGGCACAGGCAGCAGCCACTGCATCCCAACTGATGTTGTGCTGAACTCAGTGGCCATGACTGCAAAAATCACTGGTTAATTGACCTGCAGTAACTGCGGTCAGTGGCCCATCTTTGCCTCCCTGCTTGGTTAGACAAATCCAAATTTGATCCACGAGGCTGCCATTGTAGACATTTCTATAAAGACCTTGTGATGATTTTGTTTTTCTTTTGGTCATGTTTCTTCAGTTTCAGGCAGAATACCTTAAATTGGCCTTTTAATGAGCAACATTAATGTACAAGTGAAATAGATAAGTTCCTTTTGAATTCTGTTGGTTGACATGACGACCATGGCCTGAAACAATGACACCTCTGTACAATGGGACCAGGGCTTCTGGTTAAAAATGTCTTGTTAGGCTTGTTTGGTTGATTTATCTCTGAAACCAAACCTGGGTATCCGAGGAATTGACTGATTCAAATTTTTGCACCGGTCACTCCAAATGTAATTTGTTATTTTTGGAGCACAAACCTGAACTGTTTGCTCTCATGGCACCAGATTAAGTTTGTGTCCTGCAGTATAGGAAAACAACACACTTCCTCTCCTGGAATCCATAGATCATGTTCATCGTGGACAAGTGTCTCAGTTCTCAGACACATTTTTGACAGTTGCATCTGCATATGAAAACAACACAAATTGTTTAGGGAGCTAAATCTTAAACGGACTACACTATCTTTTCTAGCAGGTTGTAAGATTAATTCCGCGATGCTGAGGGAATCAGGGAATTAAGGAATAAGATAAGAAGATACTGTTAAACGTGGGATCTTGCGGAATTTGCCGTGATTTGACTGAAATGTAAAATTTCGAAACATTTTGCATTGACAACATTCCGGGGGGGATGTTGTGCACGTGGGACCACCGTAGCTAAGTCTAATGTAGCAGCCGGAAGGGTTAGGGTTAGGGGTTAGGTGAGTAACCTCCATAACTCCCATTACATTGTGTTGCAGAACAGCATAATATACTTAAAAGCACTTGATGTTAATTACAAATTCTGAAATAAAAAATAAAGTTTTGCATTTCATTTTTATTACTTATCACTGACTCACATTTTGAGACACCCTTTGTTTTTTTTAATATTTCACACTTCTCTCTCCAGCAGAGTTTAGAAAAATAATTAAGGAAAACATTTTTTAGGTTGTAATCCCTTTGCAGCACTCGTCCTGCTCAGTGTTTATGAAGTCCATTCTATCACCACATGTGACCAGTACCTGGCTGTGCTTCTTTTTGACTTACAGTTATTAAATGGATAAATGCAAAGAAATTGGTAACTCGTCAAACCTTAGTGTGTCTCTCTTATTGATTGGGTCATGCACTGATGGATATCCATTTACCTCCTCTAAAGTACATGATACTTTTCCTGAGGATGACCCTGAGTATTTACAGAAATGGTGTGGGGAAACTATCTCAATCATCAAAGATGATGTAATTTATATTTGACAGGAACACAGGAGAGGTACAGCAGTCAGAAATGTGTTTCTGTACAGTAGGAACTGGAGAGTGGCAGCCTGCCATAGTCTCATCTCTCCTGCCATGGTTTTACAATTCACACTTTTCTTTACACTTCTCAACGTAACTTCAACATTTGTCTTGCATCATGCTTGTTTGTGATCATGCTGTGGCTTTTGCCCTCCACACAGACAACCAGACTCTCACTTCATTCCACTTCTCCTTCACTCCGTAGTTTGTGTACCTGTCACTTAGGCTCTGTTGCACATTAGAGTGAATTGTGTGCACATGCACCTGGGATACTGCCACAGATGAATCACTTCTGTGGAGGCGCTGCTGGATGTTTTCATACGGTTGCAGCGAGTGAGTTTTAGCATGTTTGGAATCAAATGATGGAAACGGCATTAAAGTGCCACATTTCAGCCGTCATTTCATTACTTCAGTCTTTAGTGGCTCTGTGTGTCTGTTTGTTTGTGTTTCTGCACTTGCCAATATTACCAGCGGAGGCCGCCAGAGGCTTCTTGCATGTTGGGGGAAGTCTGCCATCGCTGATTGTCTTGTTTGGGTTGTATCAGATGGCCCTTTTAACACCGTATCCAAGTTTTAGGCTAAGAAAAGTTTCAGATCAAAAGGTCACAAATCAAACGGTACAGCTTGTCACTGTACTGCCGAATAATGAGATCTCTTCTAGTCTGTTGTAATGTGTTTGGCTGAATCTGACCATACGATGTTCCTGCATGTGAACAGTCACACTGTTCAAATCTGTGAAATCAATACATGCCAGTGTGCTGGTTAAATTTGGAGCTATTATACAGTACAGACATAAGCCATTACAGAAACGACACCATGCTTGACAGAGGAAGTCATGAACATTTTCTTTTGTCAGAGGTTGAGTTTTGTTGCATCAATCCAGAAGACTTTGTTCCATGACTCTACTGGTTTCTTTGTGTGAACCAAAGCCCAGCCTTTATCCTTTGTTGTGTTTTAAGTTTTGCACCTTGTGTTGAATCCTCGGAGATTATGCCCATGGACTTTTTTTCTTTATCGAGGAAACCTCTGCAAATTGACTTAAATGAAAGCTAATATTTGGCACTTCAGCGGCACCTTAGATTCATGTGAACGTGCTGAAGCTGTGAGGCAAAAGAACAAGAAAATTTGTAACTGTCCAGATTCTTGCAGTCTTTCCTGTATTTCCCCATGCAAGTTCATATTTATGGCTCTTGTGCCGGGTTGTCGGACTACTACAGAGAGACTACTGCAGGACTCATGTGACACTGTACAATGTCAAGTTACTTTTATTGCAGTTTGCTGCCAAGACCCTGTAGTGTTAAAACTAGTTCATAGCAGAGAAGGGAATGATGGATGTTTAGAGTTGCTTTCCCACTATGTGGTTATTACACAGCTCTAGTGTGGAAAATCCTTAGGCACATAAATTCTCACATACTATTAAGTGAAAAGTAGCCTAATGTTAGAGGGTATTCATCCTAAAATGAAAAGGGGGGGAAAACTACAGAGGATGTAGCTTAGGAAAATGAAGGTCTGGCTTCATCCAAATGACATGTATTATGAGTCTGTGGTGCTAATGCATAGAGTAGAAAGGGAGAGGAAATGGGCAAAAAAGAGAGAAGAAGCTTTTCATAGGGAAGTGCAGAATGAGTTATCCTTTAATGTTACCTGCCACTCTGTATAATTGACTTGTCTCCTTGTAGAAGAATTGCACACAAAACAGAAAGTGCATCTTTCACTTATTCGTGTAGCTGTTTCATCACATGGCTCTTTAATCTCTGCCAAATATACCAACATTGTGAACAGATCACTGCATTTCCACAGCTCAAGGCACAAAACCGCTGCGTCTTATCTGGAGGGTGTGTTCACTTTTTCACAGATTTAAGAACCGTGGACTCATCTGCATTTATAGAAGCGGCCGTAAAAGCTGGTTTCTGCTCTTTTTTTGCTTCCCTTTTCTTGGACAGTCTTGAAGAACAGGAATAGAATTGAGATGCTGGCATTGGCTACTTACTTGATGGAGGCAGCAGCTGCATAAACAATGCTTTATTTCACATCCTCTTAATGTTTATTCACTGGCTCCCATTCGTACACGGATAGTGCTGAGTCACACCCTCATGTGCACACTCTCTAATTATTCTGTACCATAGCAACCGTAGCTTAGCAATTGCAAGTTATTTCCCATTTGAGAAATGTAGAAAAATGTCATTTCTTTCCGTCCTTCCAAACTGTGTAAAGTATGAAGTAAAACCAGCAGTGGCTAATTTAATTTGAATTTCTATCTGTCTTCATGATCTCAAACCCACTCTTTTATGTTGCACTGATTTTGAGGTGGTTACAGATTAACTAAAGTAATTAGAATTGACTTGACTGCCTTGTAAATGACTTGTCACGTCATGTAA
This sequence comes from Solea solea, assembly GCF_958295425.1. Lineage (NCBI taxonomy): Eukaryota > Metazoa > Chordata > Actinopteri > Pleuronectiformes > Soleidae > Solea > Solea solea. Next base: position 12,352,908 of record NC_081147.1, on the reverse strand, counting down.
AATACAAAAAGTACTTAGTTTCATTAAGGTGTAGGCCATTAAAACATGGTAAGGGACTTGCAGTATATGTGATGTCCTTTCTGCACTGCCAGGCAGCTCTGTGTGCAGAAAAGCCACTATGATTTTTGGGCTTTCTGACAACCACTGACATTCTCTGTGAGCTGGTGTGTCTTATAGCACTTCAGCACTTCACCCCAGGCAAACTGAGAGTCACACAGGGCAATAGACGATCGTTTGTTTTGATCAGTCACACCGAAATGTAGGTGTTTGATAATTACTAATGAGCTGCTGTTTGATACAAAATCTTGTTCTGTAACTGTTCATAACTTTTCCACAGCACAACAGTTATTACACACAGTGCATTGTAATTTTCTCACTAAATGTCCCTAATGTTTTAATGAATGTATTAAAAATGGATGATCACAGTTCAGATTACAGTAAACTCTATGGTGATAATATGACAAATGTATGGTTATAATTTGTAATAGGGAAGTAATATTATGGTAATACCTTGTTAGGTGGCGTGAATTTCAACTTTATCAATTTTGATTTACAAACACTTTCATGTAAAGTTATTCCACTGGGTAACCCAGTGCAATTCCTGTTGCCAAGCATTACCCGGATATTACTTTGGAAATAGCATGGTATTACTGTAATACACATTAGTGCTATTGTTTTACTTCTAATGCAATTTCCACATTGGTGTGATTGTATTCCCATAATTTTACCTGCTTATTAGGAACTTCTCACATACTATTTGCCATATTGTTTCTGTACTGCGATGTATAATGCGACTGCTGTGGTTCTTGCACTTTATTATTTGAGCAGCACAGTAGATGCCGTGTACAATTTTCTTTATGATGTCTATATCCATTTTTTTTTTTTTAAGCTTCACATCCCTCTGACTGAGGCATCTGCATTTGTTGTACGTTTATTGATGTTTGCAGCCCGAACAGAGACCACACAGGTGTAGCTCCCGTTTATTATTTTATTGCAGCTATTTTCTAAAGAGGAATAAGCACAAACACCTGCTCAGTCTCACTGAAGTATTGAGCCCGCACAGATAATAGCGCCCCAGCTGCCATAGCTCAGGTTATTGATGGGCTGTCGCTTCCACTGCTCAAGCCAATCATTGCTAACCTGGACACAACCCATTTACAAAGTCTTTGTGTTTTCTTTTCTACTGCAATTCTGACATTTTTGAGCCAACTAACTACATATATATATCTTTATGGTGGTTCCTAATTGCTGTTGGTCTGTCACATTAGATTTTTGTTGTGAAGGATTATTGTTGTAGCGTTACACAATGAACCTCGAATGCTCCTTGAAACGACTGAAATAAAGTCGACATCATCTGTGTTAATGTTGTTCAGTTGTTCAGGTTTCTGTGCAGGTGGTTTAATTAAGACTTTATTCCAACTCATGACACACAAGACAGATTATCAGGCAAACCGAGCACAGTTATTTGGTTCCCACCAATTAATGTCATTGTTGACAACTGGCATAACCACCACTTAAAATGAACTAACGCTCAGGGCTGGGTGAGATGGCCTAAAAATAAAATCTCTGATTTATTTTTCTTCTTAAAAGAAAGGGTTGTTATTATTATAATCCCATTTAAACAGTGGGTAGTGATTTGCTTATTGTGTGATGCTGCAAACACCAACCAACCAGTTTTCCATGCTACTGAGCCTTTTTCTTTTTTTTGGAAGAAACTCTTTAGTGCTTGCTGCCATCTTGTTAGTCTCTGGGGGGGGGGGGAGGAGAACGGCTGCAGTACTGCACCAATATGAACTATGGAAGCCCACGGGAAGCAGAGGTGGAAGTTAAAGAGAAATCCATCTTTATTAATAACAAATAGTCTGAAACCATTAATTTGAATTAATTCATTAAATCGATTAATTTCCCAGCCCCACAAACTCTCCATAACTACAAAGTGCTCATTGTGAATAAGCTCAGGGCTAACAGCATCAGTTTGTTCACCTCAAGAGCTTCCTCCTTTTGAAATTTCCCTTAAAATGTCCTCTCTCTTCCTTCACTGACTGTCTTATCTTGTTTGTTACTGCCCAGTCGGGAAGCTGGGCTGTGCCAGATATATTCCACACACACACAGGCACGATAACGTTATCATAGGTCATCTTTGGGGACTTTGAATAGACTTTAATTTCCTGGAGACTTACCCCAGCCATAGCCATTATTTGTCCAACTCTAGCTCTAACCCTAATCTTAACCACTGACCCAAAAATCTGCTCTTTTCCAAGTGGGAACATGGATTTTTCTCTCACACACACACACACTATTCTGTCTCTGTGAGGACCCTGATTTGCATAATGAATTCTCCAGCCTTTTACCCAACCATCACAATTAAATACTGGACCCTAATCTCACCCCTGACCTGATTCTAACATGAACCTTACAACCTTGTCTTAACCCTTTAATAAGTCCTTCGAAGCTTTATGGACCAGCTGAAATGACCCATAAGTCAAACTGGAACCCACAAAGATAGAAGTGTACACGCATGCACACACAATTCTTTTTGCCCTCGCCTAAGGGTTTGGTTTGATTCATACCCTTTGTCAGACTTTGAGTGGATCTCAAAGAAAAATAATGGTGGGACTTCTCAGAGAGTGTGGCGCCTTCCATAATTGGCGTCTTTTCTCGCATGTACATCACATTCGCCCCTGTTCACAAGGAAGCACACATCAAATGATCTAAAAACTCATCTCCTGCAGTGTCAACTTGAAGTTCATACCACTGAGGTCCTGATGTGGCCTATACATTAAACATTTTGTGGGGAAAAAAGAAAACATATTGAAAGCCATGTTATACTTACAGCACTCGGCTATAATTCGGTAATTCCTTTTGTGACATTTAACACTGTCGTATTATAAAAATGCTCATCTGTAGCAAATTGTATTCTTGCAGGAGTCACACGTTTGCTTTAATGGGCCTTACAATCCGTCGAGCTTACAACACACTAGGTCGTTATACTCTGACAAGGGAAAAATGGGAGAAACCTCAGGAAGAAACTCCTCTGACTACTCATCCTGCACAGACTTGCAGTATAAACGGATAGGTTTTTTCAGTTTTTTTAACGTTTTACACTTATTTTACCAGCAAAATGTGTTTAAATCAAAGCCAACAACATGGTAAGTAACAAATCTAATTATTAATGCAACACGCACAACAATGCACTATTTTATTATGCGCTTTAAGTCAACAATGTACTTTGTCCAGGGTCTGTCAATCCTGGTCCTGGGAGCTAGTGTCCTGTATGTTTTAGACGTTTCCTCACTCCAACACACCTGATTCAAATGGTCAGCTCATCAGCAACCACTGCAGAAGCCTGATAACGAGCCATTTCTTTGAATCAGGTGTGACGTGTAAAACAAGCAGGGCAGTGTTCCCCCATGTCCAGAGTTACGTTAGATAACTGCTGAGTTTGTCGGAGACGGCGCTCATGATCCGGCTGCGCTCCTCCTTGTTTGCAGAAGAATTTCGCAACTTTTTAGATGCCGTGTTTGTTTCAGACGGCTGCTTGGACATTGTTGTAAAGGGAAGCTGTGCTGGTCCCACGCGTTCCCTGTTTCAGGACAAATCATGACCCATTCCGCACTTATTAAATGTCGCTTGTTTTAATGTTTTGATGTTTTGCTCTTACTTGTTTGTACTGCCCTGATCTCACTGCTGGTTTTTATTGTTACTGTGCATACTTTGAGATCATATTGCGATGTGAAATGTCTTAGAAACGTATTATCCGCTGTTCTATGTGCCGATGCATCGTAGGACAACACACTTAACCCCACGTTGCTACTGCCTGCTGTGCCGGCAGCGTTGGAATGGGTATGAAAGATGAGTGACAGAAAATGTGCTACACATAGATGCAATGTATGCAAGTGTGAGTGAATGGAAAACTGTAGTGTAAAGCAGCTTTGAGTGGTCATCAAGACTAGAAACTTAAATACAGGTTATTCCATTTTATTGCTCATTTCTGTGATTCCGTCCAAGTTTTCCCCATTGTTGAAATCATAGGTCCCTACAGTAATCATTGTACATGCTTTTATAGCAGGAATAAATAGTGCTAAATTGAGCTTGCCAATGTTAAGTGGGTCACAGTTTCTATGTAAACAACATGGACTGTAAGAAAACAACAGATCACTGATTATTATTCCAATCTGACTTGACACATGCACTTTAATCTGGAAAAACAATATTTTCCTGTGCAACTAAAGCGGATGTTGTGCTGTTCAGTGGACTGCGTAGTGCAGCATTAAAACTGAAAAATGTTCATTCAGTTAACTTCGAAAATTGGAGTTACAAACACTACACTTGACTGTATGTTTTGTGTTTTTATTTACAATCACTGTTGTATTTATGATCAGGCATGAATGAATTATCACCTTGTCAGCTGTTTTGCACCATCCTACATTATGAGACCTTGACAATTAGAGCTATTGATATACTAAAATAGTATCACACTGAATCGTAACATAGACATAAATACAGAAGAGGTTTGTAAAAAGACAATTTAACAACATATGAAAAAAAGTTATATTTAAACCTGTCGCAGCAAAAAAAGCCACATCCTTTAAATGACTGCTATATTTGGTAGATTTGTGTGAGTTAATACATTTTCTGAGGTCCCTCTTATCCCTCTGTACCTTCCTTGACTTGCAGGATATGAGCAGTCCATATCTCACATGGTGTAGTCAGTGGGCTAACACCGGCCACTTTGGTGATAACAAAAGATTTGTGATGGTGTCCAGGAATGTGCCCAAACTTGGAATCATAGCAACAGACTGCTTTTATGGATAGCCGGCCATTCAGTCAGCGGTTGTCTAAGGTGGGGGGAAGAGGGCAGGGAGCCTTTGAAACAGTCCTGCACTTGGCCCATTCCACAGTGCTCACCTCTCACTCTGCTTTCCACTCAAATGTCCAGGCTGGAGTTGTTTGGTAGCTGGTCTCATCTGTGCATTGATCCATCTGTTTTGGATTCTCTTTCATCTATAAATAATCAGTAGTCATCTGCAGAGTGCACTCCCTCCTGAAATCCCTGTTACCATCACAGAGAAGGCAATCGGCGTGTACTCTACGACGTGTAGCTCCTGTCCATGGTAATTGTTTTATGCTCTGTGTTTGACTCTCTGTCCGTTATCTGGGACAGATAATTGCATGTTTCGGGTGGGTATACTGTTATGGCCTTTTTCACTCAGCTCTGTTCAGTCTGAAATCCCCTCACACCTACCTCATGACACTGCATCAGAGAGTCAAAGCACAATAATGGCCAACTACACACAAGATAAAAAAAACAAGAGTCGACTCTCTTGTCTCGTATTTGTGTGCAAATATTGCCAAAGTCGCTCAGCTTGTCTGTCTCTCCCCTCCTCTGTCTTTTTTCTCTCTTTCTCTTTGTCCCTCATTATCAATGCTTGGTTGCGTGTCTTACCCAGTCTACTGTAAATGCTTTCACCAGCAATCTGGGAGAGATGAGTGTTGCAATTTCCATTCTGTTGCACATTTCTCTCTTCTGGTCTCCAGAGAGAGTCGGGGGGGATTGCCGGGGCTCCCCTGAGGTTGGACACCAAGCCCCAGGCAGTGCGAACAGATTAAGTTCAAGATGGAAATTCACATTTCTCATCTTATTTTTTTTTTTTTTCAACTAGATAAAATCCATACTGTTGTTTGTGCCATGGGGCAGGATGGGTGTGTGATTTATCTTGCAGCACATTGTAAATAACTGTAAATTGAATTGCCGTCGTTCGTTTTCTCTAGAAATGAGATCTTGTATAATGAGGAAATTCTCTTTACACTGGCACCACTTTACATTAAAGTGTGCAGATGATGCAGGAGTTACAGTGGTGACACAACATCATTAAATGTGAGGTGAGCCTTTCCAAAGCACCCGGTAAATGTGATATATCAGCCTGCTTTATTGCTTCACAGGGCCAATGCCTGATATTCCAGCTAAATCTAAGATTCCTCGCAAGTCAAAGCACTGTTTGAATATCGCATCATAAAACAGAATTTACCCTTCATTGCAGCATCACTTGACAGACCAATTCCATTATGTGGCTTTATTTTTATGGGCAGGTCCATTTCTAATAAAATGTGATATCTTAAATGAGAAAGGGGAAAAACAAGAAAATTAAGATAGAATCACTAGAATAGTTTGAACTTGCATGGTTGTTTCAATAAGTATGGTTTGATTGAGTTATTCAACTAGTTTACATGTTCAATTATTTTCCTACAAATACTGAAACACAGTAGGATAAGATATTTTCTTTATTTGTTGTTCACTCCATTCAATACAATAAGTGTTTTTGATGTTTTTCATTTTTATTATTTTTTGGGTTATCAATTTCTTATCACTTAACTTTTGCCCTTACCAATTTAACATTTCCACTGCCACTACCACAGTGTCTTTGCTCTGGACTATGCATTTCTCTGTGAGAATGCATACATACATGCATACATACATACATACATACATACATACATACATACATACATACAGATACATATTTCTGTCAAGGTATAAAGATTCGCTTGGCTAAGTGGCTGCCAATAAAAAGACTCTGTGGCGCTAAATCACCCTTGCAATCATCCTGCTGTTGTCGAAGATCTTGTGGACAGGTACGCATCAGTGTTGCATTTGCTTCCCCGCAGAGCTGAATTGGAAAAAAAAAAAACTAGTGAGACGAAACGACTGTAAATGCTAGAGCCACCATTAACAACCAAATCTCCGGATGAAATGTGGCGCCCAGTGTTGAAACACATTAGCCTTACAAGTGGTATTGTGATGATTTTTTTTTCCTTTCTGTGTTTCTTCACTGAAACACCGGAGACATGTGGACTGGAAGCATGAGATGTGAGAAAATGTGATCAGCCACTGGACATGGATTATTTATGATGCATCGGTTGCACATTAGCTTCTGCTTTTTGAGGTTTTAAGACATTCAATTTCAAAAACGCTGTTTTATGCCCAGCTCCTAAACTTTTATTGGCTCATTTGCTGTATTTTGCTTTTCTAAATGATTTTATTAAAAGGTCAGTTCAGTCCTGGTGACATCTGGTTCTTGCAGGTAATTACAGCATAGTAGACAGTATTCTCTTCAGTACAAAAGTCTCAGTGCACCACCAGCATTGTTGTTGTCTGTCAAGTTCTGTGATCTTTGGCGTTTTGATTGGAATGGTGCGACTGCAAGCTGTCAAAAAGTGTAACTCATGCGGTGTGGGTAATGCTCAAGCATGTCTTCAATAAACCTGGTGTAATGGACCTTTTTCACTGCAGATATTTGTCAACATGATATAGTAGGACCAACACGAGTTTCACCAATATAATGAGTCATGGTTCCACTCCAGGTTTAATAGAGCCAGGGTCATGCTATTGTTCTAGTGCAGCCGTTCCAAAGTTGTAAGAATCACAACTCTACTCAACACATGAGACTAGGATCAATAATTCATATATATTAATATCTATTATTTTCATGTGAACATGGGACACAAAACTTCAGCACAGATTAATAATCATCCCACTTCACTTTATTTCCAAGCTCTTATATCTTTCAACACATGCAAAGCTCTGCCTTGTGGTTGTACAGAGGTGGCAGGTTATAGGAGACGATAAATGGCACTCCGTGGTATCTTGCCCTCCAACAATAATCACTAATAGTGCCGCAATCACAAGCTATTATTTGGACGTTGATTTGTGTAAACAGCAGATACTTCAACTGATCCCACTGTACCACAATGCATTCACTACTGAAGACAAGAGGTTCTGGTCCGGTTTGCATAATGAGCCTTTCAAGCAATGCAAATCTTTTTAAGAGGCAGAGCAGACTTCAGTAAATAAAGATAACTGCAGAAGGAAGTTTGACCTTCATGCACTGTGGAAGACAATGTGAAAACAACTCAGTTTTCAGCAGCAATTCAGAGTCACAAAAGGCTTCAGTCCAGTGTTTTCAATTACATCTCATCCCAGTTTGCTGGACAGTAGGTGTGTGCCAATATCGGACTCAGGCCACTGTATCAGTGTGGTCTGAGATTGTTGGATGACCCTGTATTCAGACAGGGCTTCGTGCTTCACCGATCCCCTCTACAATCTACTCCACTGGAGCACCCTTGGAATTAGGGGTGGGTGGGAGCTACAGAAGCACAGACACATTTCATCTTCACTTACAGGTTTGTCTTTGTCATGCACTCAAAAAAGCTGGGAATGTTCAGCAAAAAAAGATCCATGAATCCTTGCAAAAGTATTAGGATTGTATAGGTTATTCTCTGGGGATTAACAGTTATTGATTTGACATGACCTTCTTTCAGATTATGAACACATCTGATGCCGATGATTGTTTCAATCTCTTGAAATGGATGTGCGCTCTGTTGCTAGTATGGCTTTGCTGGGTCACCTCGCTTTTGTAATAAATGAGATTAACGTTGTACCTGGAAGCCTCCCAATGGCCTTAAATGGCACTGGCTCAAATATAATGTCTGAAGTGTCTTACAGTCGTAGAGTCATAAAGATGATGTGCGTGAAGTCAAAAACAAAACGACTCAGACGACATTAAATCTACATGCTCTGTCCCCAGAGGCTCCAGAGCTGATTCTTTTGTGTTAACGCAGTGGGTGGGTAACATGGATCAAGCTTAAGATAAATCATATCAGTTTAAATTGTTTAAATGATCTAATTTCTAAATGCTGAGGGACGAGAGAGAAGGGTAAAACACTGATTCTACAAAATGCAATTTTATGACTCCTCCTGTCACATCTAGTTGCTTTGTCAATTTACCGCGATCACTGTTGCCTTGGGGCTTCTGCACAGAGATGGGATGTGTAGATGTATTGGCCCTGTTTGCCTCCACTGTTGGAACATGCACAGAGTCCACTGTGCATCTCTTAACGCTATACAGTTAGTTCAAAAGGTCAGGCAGTTGAAGACGGTTCAGTGCATTTCTATAACTTTCTATATATGTAGGCATGTGATTTTTATTTTATTTTTCCAACATTAACATTTTTTTTTTTTGCCAAAGCACCATGGCCAACTGTGGTCGCCTTGGGACATGTGGCTGACAGATTGTGATAATGCTGAGAATACTGTGTTTAGCAGCTGCCAGACTGCTCTTTGCCGACTCAGCTGCTTCTCCCAGCAAAGTGGGGTCTTTGTGGAGAGGCATTTTATTACAGTGGTACTGGTACTGAAGCTGTTGCCAGGTAAATTAGGAATTACAACCAACCATCAAGTGCCACTAATAGTATCAAGATGATAATGCATTGTGATCATCAAGATAAACCATGATGATGATGAGCTATTATTTGCTACATTGTAAATGATCATGACGGAAATTTTATCTGGAAGGAAAATAAACATAACCTCTGCTGTAATGACCGCCATAGAATTGGACCAGAGTCAGTATATGTGGTCTCAGTCAGTCAGTGTTAGGGCTCGGCTCAAAATATTGATGTGGATCCTCATTTGAATGATCTGAGGAGTCATAAAATCCTTATTTCCTGTATCCTCTGCAAATTTGTTTGCTACTACTATGCTGTGGAGCCAGAAACGCTTCCAAATGCCGCTTTTCACATGCTTTGGTGTCACGATCGTCTGCTGAATAAAGTTTCTTCATAGTCACTGCAAAACAACATCACTGTTGTCTCTTCTGATGAGCTGGAGGGCATACATCTACTGATGTGCCTTCTCGGCTGCATATTTCAAACTCAAACAGGTTGTTATGGTTTGAGTTATCATCTTGGACTGTATTGTATATTTGCACTGTGGTCATTAAATAAAAAATAAACAAATGGAACTACCTTTTGGGTCAATTTTCAATCTGTTTTAATGATCCACCGTGTTGGAGCGATCCAAATTATGTACAGTTTGCACTATTAGTTCTGTGAAAATATCTTTCATAACCAAGAATAAGTGGTAGGCAAAATGAAATGTCTCCAAGTGAATCGATAACTAATCAGAATTGAATCAAATCATACCCTCTGAATGGTAAGCTAATTGAGTCAGGAAATCAGTAATGATGAGTGTTATGCCTCAATTGTGTGTTCCAGTAAAATATCTTGAACTTTGTGATAAAATACGTCATACATTTTTTTTTTTTTTTGTCTGTTCTTTTCTATCATATCTATCATATCTGCACTTTTCATGTGCTGCTCTTTTTAGTATTCAGGAAAAACATGTGCTGGTCCTCATAGGCACAGCACATACACGTGATGGAGATAGTTACTGGAACATAGTTAAGTTTAAACCTGGTGTGATATCCACTCGTGCCAGGGTTTGCTCGAGTGCCAGACTTGATGTCGCAAAGGGCTTCTGCAGGACTCGGCAGCAGGCAATGAATATATTTCCATTTAATACCAACGGTGACATTGTAACCTCTGTGATGAATCTTCCTAGATTAAGGTTACTTGCTGTCTGTGTTGGAGAAGTGAAGAGGAAGACTTCAGTACAATGGAGAAATAACCTGCTTAGAAATGGTGGGTAAGAAACGTGTTCATCGTATCAGTGTTTTGTGGAGGTGTCTGTTGCCTTGACAATAACATTACATGCTCACCAGCCGATGTATATAACCCTACAGCTACCACCATATACGCCTTCCACAAATTCATGCGCACACACTTGCACGCACTCTATATACCCTGCGATGCAAAAGCTTATCCTCACAAGTGTTATCTCTACTGAAGCCTTTACAGAATCTAATCATGAGAGCTCTGTGTGGAAACCTGAGTGCAGTTTATTCTGCCGAGCTGTACTCTTAGATTCCTCTCCACAGCGCTGCTCCACAAACATGCCACACATGCCGTCATTAAATCCTCACTTCAGACTTATGACGCACGTCAAACTGAGAACACATTACACTGCTGCTCTAGTCAGATGTGTGCAGATAACACTGCACTGTCAAAATTATTGTAACAGATTCAGTACTTTTTTGGCTCTGACTGAGTTGCAAGTTGACTGCTGCCTCACAGTGCAAAGATTCTCCAGTGGGTGCGTACAGCAGCAGCAGGTGGGGTCTTGTTTCACAGGGGGACAGAGTCTGGCCATGCCTTTTAAATAAAAAAAGATAAAAGGAAAAAAGATTCACAAGCAGCCACATCTCTGAGACATTGTCTTTGCCTATATTCCTATATAAGGTCTGAACAAATAATCATTTCCATATTGAAACAATGCAATTTCATTTTTTTTGTTTCTTTGCAAAATAAATGAAAACATGTTGCAAACAAGTTCGTTCTTAGGATACAGAATAATAAATGTTTGGGCGGCATCACGTGGTAATGCTCGATGACATTTTAAGTCTTGCACAGTGAATATTCAACTTAATCCTAACTAGTATTTATACCAGAGAAGGCAATTTCTGGAGACATTGGGGTTGCTGCTTTCTGCCTGAGCTGAAGCCACTCTGGCATGCTGTATTGAATTGGTATGAATGAGAAGTTAAAATGACCAATTAAAGTTTCTAACCGAATGTGTGAATGTTTAGAAAGAACACGGATTGAAAGCAGGAAATGTATCTACAATCTAAATGCATCCATTTGGACTGTCATGGTATGAGCGAGAGTTTTGCAGAGAAAGACAAGAGCACAGCAGCACATGACACCATCTCTGGTTCCAGCAGAAAAAATAGTCACCGCACTGGTGGATAAACGGGTGCTTTTCCTTTAAGTGCACCGGGGCATGACGAGCTGACGTGCTGCGACAGTGTATTGTCACTGTGTGTCTACTGCTGCTCTCTGTACCACAACTTGACTGACTTTTGCTTTAACTACTGTGACAATCAATCCACTGGAAAAACACTTGTTTTGTTTAATTCATCACAGCCTTTTAGCGACACTCTGGAGAACTCTGTGTGTTACTCACATTAACATACAGTCCTTATCTCAGTCTATCGGTTAGTTTAGCAGCGATGGCTTCTCAGTCTTATGTATGAGAAGTCAAACTGTGAAAGTGAACAACATAAAGGCCTCCCAGCCACTGCTACACAATCACACTGAAGGAAAAGATATTAGAGAGGGATGACGGGATTAAAATAAAAAAAGGACACACAATCCATGTCCTAAATGAGCGGAATATATGCTGTCACTGTGTGTGTGTGTTTACCTGTGTGCAGTCTAATGTGCTGATCTGAATCAGCTGTGTGTGGCACCTGCAGGTTGTGGTTGCTATAGCGATGGTGCTAATACAGGGCAGGTCTATTAAAATCACAGAAAGCACAACTGCCGTACCTTAGGAACTATTCATTGTGAAGCAAGGACTGTAGTCCATGTTGTGTGCTAGAATGTCTTCACTGAGTGTCACAAGGCTTGGCTGAAGTCCCTGATGTAGGTTTTGTGAAGGGAATCAAAAATGGCTGAGAATTTGAAATTGGTTTTAAAATTGTGGACTTTTGTGTTTTGCCCAAGAGTAGAAGAGGTCAGATTATATTGCACTCCGTGGAGAAGCTGGATGCTTCTCTCATTCAGATTCTTTAAGTCACTGGGCTTTCGTAGGCACGGTATAGATACATTTGTTTACATTCTGGTGGAAAATCATATAAGAGTGAAATTGGGAAATGAAGAGCAAGTTGAAGAAGAATCTTTTTAGGCCATGATGTCATCCACTCGAAAAGGGAAACTTCCGCACAATACACACAATTGTAAAGCTGGGGAATAGGCTGACAATTTTAACAGTAACTCTGAAAAGTCTGAGAGTTTTGAACAAATTATAATGGTGGGGGGGGGGGGGGGGGGGACACTAAATATACTGGAAATTATGAAATATTCCATGTAGAAAAATATGTAATTTAAGTTTCTATCTTGTATAATGTGGGTGGTATGTTAATGAACAAATAATAAGAAAAAATGGCCACCACAGAACAATGTATACTCGGAGCCATATCCTTTTTGATATTTTCCCCAAATCATTCAGCCCTAATATATTCAAAAGGATGATACATACGTATGGTATCATATGGCAAACTGTGGAAATGTTAGTTGCACCAATGTGAACAACCGAGTTGCACTGTAAAGATGTTTGGTTACATATGTGCACTCTAGAGCCCTGGTATGGTGTCCATTGTGAATCTGATTGCAGTCTAGTAATCTTGAACATGTTATCAATGGCCAATGGTATCATCAGACATGTCATTTGGAAAGTTTGGTCTTTAATTTTCATTTTAAAGTCTGAAAATGCTACCTTTTGGAAATTTAGATATGTCAATTTTGTTCTGCAAATGAAGTATTCTTTACTTTTTAACCTGAAATTGCTCAAAAACTCAAAGCGTTCCTGTTCACTCTTACTCTCATCAGGCTTTCATTTAATCTGGTATTAAGTAAAGAAAACAAAGAGCAGAGAAGTCGACACTTTAAGTGACCCTGTGTATTCAGAGAACTCTTTGCCTTCAGATGAATTGGTTATAATATCAGAGGAGGAGAAAGTGTGATTATACTTTAGGTTTATTAAAAACATTATTATCATATTCTTGTTTTCATTTGGAGCCCTTTGCATCTGAAAGTAGCTCTATTGAACTTCATTGCTATCAAAGAGAGAAATCTTCATCCTCTCTGTCAGACAATAACTCTGACAAGAACTCGCCGCTGAAACATCTTCAATCACTGACGTCCATCTGTTCAATTGGCCTGCATTGTAACATGTTCTCTATCGACCTTGTAATCGTTATTCGCTTTGAGAGCACATTCTGTGTTTGCACCTGCCTGACCCAGTGTTACTGTCTCACCACAGGAAATCACTGAGCTCCACTGGGACATATTCACGTTTTTCAAATGCACAAGGTTTTCCATTTTCAAAGGATGCTAATTTGAAATTCAAATTCCTCAGATATCTTTTATGGCACCCAATTGGGTGCTAACTAACCACAGAAATGCTATTTAGTTAATATCATCAGACACCATATTTTCAGTGAGTAGTGAGAGATGTGCAAGGTAAATTCTTGCCTGTGAACTCCTCGTCTACACAAGAGCTTTCCTCCTTGTGTCCATTATTAGCATTAGCTAATGACCAGGACCACAAGAACCACATTTGGAACAAATGTGTCCACACGCTGCATGAACACAATCCGTACTTCCAATTGTTAAATTGTATTTTATGTTTCAGCAGCATGAGAAGAGCTTTTGATTCATTTGAGCTCCTTTCATCTCTCTTTCCCCCCTCCCTCCGCGTCTCTTGCTTCTGCCTGGATGTAATGTAAACCTTTTAATTAGCTGTAATCGTAAATATAGGCTAACAATCACTTGTGCGGCAGTCAGAGTAAGCTTCAGGCTTCTATAAATATGTCGGGTGTTTGACGGGCACGGACGGGAAAAAACTAGGATGTGTCACAGGTTTGCGTTTCAGTCATTATCCTCTTTGTGTATGCATGCATGTGCCTTTTTTCTATCCGAACCAAACCCCCTGACAGCAGGCACATCTGTACAGTCGTGCAAACGATGGCAACTGGTCGTGATGTCACCCGTAAGAAACTGAACTCTGAAGCCAGATGCAGTCTGAATGGGGCCAGTGCATTTGAAGTAGAAGAGTGATTGATGCTGTGAATCATTTGTAAATGGATGTCTACTTTTTTTTTTTTTTTTTAGTGGCAGTGCTTTAAAAGGTGTCATGTATCATGCTTATACAGATATCTCTATTAATCTTATTTTTTTATGTTCCTATGTAATGAATGGCTCATTTCAAAATCCAGCCATGATTGATGGAAAACAAATCAGATTAGGAGGTGCACCGTGCAGAGACAATATGTGTACAGCCAGTGATGTTGATAGGTTTTCAACATCATGGTGATTTGTATGGGTCTGTAGGAAATTCAGTGGATCCCCAATAAAATTTTTTCTTGAGAAATTGTATAGTTAAAGTAGTTAAAGTTTGCTGCTGATATGTAAAGGTTATAATTAACACAGCGTTACCTCTAGGATTATTTTTTTATTTTTTTTTAGCAAATGGGTGCAAGGACAAAAAACCTTTGGCTTTAAACCCCATATTTGGTTGACTTCATATAGTCTCATCTTAAACATTAGTTAGTTTACAGTGACATTTTAAAGATAATCAGGAATTAGAAACTGATAAAAATAAATTTGATTGGTTACATAAAGAAGAAAGGTGTCGTTGCTGTAGAGACGAGTGAGTATGGAGCAGTCCAGTAGTACCTGTGAGTCCACCTTGTGTCGTGTTCAACAGGTGCAATGTACGCATGTTGAGGAAACTGCACAATTTGTTCAGGAAAAATGTGGTTTTAGATTTTGCCTCAGGGACGCAGGACGTGTACCCAACAACATCCTTGTAAAACTTACATTATGTCTTTAGAAAATAGAAGGTGATAATACTTTAAAGAACCCCCTCATTTAAACTGTGTTGTTAAATATGGAAGAAAATGAAATATGATGTCCCGAGTACTTTGTCCCAGGAGAGCTTCACCTGTTTTGTATGATAATGTAGTGGATTGTACGGTTATAAGCTAACTGAGTGAATTTTTATTTCCTTTCTTCCTGGACTGATCAGTCAGTCAGCTTGGTCACTACTCGTTTGCACATTAATTTGCCTTTTGGCGTCATTGGTCTGGGGTCATGAATTCATCGTGATCTACAATATGCATGCTTTATTTTCTACCTAATGACTGTTTGAACCCTCTAATGATGTGAATATTGGCTGGACAGATTAATCCACTTTGGTCACACAGCGTTCATGTAACAGTGCTGCTGGCTGAGGGAGCCACTAACGAGGGATTTGGACTTAAATTATTTTGGAAGAACGCAGGTATTCTATACTAGATCACTGTCATTTTGCTCTTTGCCTGACTTACATTTCAGTTTAACCATGGAACAGTTTACTTGTGCAGCGCTGGTATTATCAGCTTATGCCTTTTTCATTAATATATGAACTGATAGAGGGTGAAATTAGCAAGAACACTAACATGAGCCAAAAAAGTATCGGTTTCCTTGACTGTTCATTTGATACTAAATGGCTCATTGCAGTTTACAGCCCTAAATTTGAACATGAACTATGCTGCTCTTACTGGGTACTTTAAGTTGAATCCTACAGGTGCAGGGACTCGGTTACTGCCTGGAAATAATAACTGGGATGGGACTTCATAGAGTTTAATTATGTGTTATTACTCTATAAGCAATAAGATATCAGTAAGTTGGTTTTTAAAGCTCACTAGGGTCCTGTAAACTGTAATGTGCCTTTTCAATTGCACGTCTAATGACACACTTTGTGTCGCGTTGAACGGTGATTTAGATGGGTCACATGTTGAGGTGTATGAGCAAATAAGTGATAGCTGTTTCCTAGTTGAGTATTTTTCATAGTTCATATGTAAGCGTGATGTGTTCGGTCAGCTCATGCATAAAGAATAACATAATGTGAAGGTAGGACATGAAACCAGGTCACTTGTTAAAATAAGACTTCCACAGTAACCACAACTCTCGTTTGCGGCATAAATGAATCACTGCAGTTTTGTTTTGTATCATGTATTAAAAAGTAGGGTCTGAAGGTAACATCAACCTTTCATAAGGTTTAAACCACATTTATAGATTCAGTTGACTTGAGTACGTTTTAATTTCACACATAACCCACACTGCAGTGAACGTGCAGTTTTCCACACACTCATCCCTCTGGTGCTTAAGAAAAGCACATGCGTGACAACAGTAAGTAACTCATTTATTTATGAATAATGGCTGAATTAAATTTAGCAATTTAGATGTTTGAGTTGCTTTGTATTGCGAGAGTGATCATGTTATATCGTCTTGTTTCCTAGCTTCTTTTCAATATTAAATTATTATTTTAATAAATGATTACATCTGTCTGCACGACCCGATTCACACGAGGCCCTAGATTATTTATGAAAACATTTAATTCCCTTGCAGATGAGCGTGACCTTTTTTAGAACCTTTTTTAACCTTTTTACTTAAACAAGTCATCAGGTCCAATCCTTGGTAACCTGGTATCTTTATGGACATCAACATAGACCTGTATGAGTGAGAACTGTCACATAAAAGGCGTGTTGCATTGCACAAAGTCTAAATGACTAATCATCCACTGATTGGCAATAGTTTCATCAAAAGTATCTCATATGTGACTGCCATTGCCTGACTAATCTGAGCTGAATAATCTTGTAGACTTTAATAATGAACTGAGGTTATTTTTAGGTTGCTTTTAAGATAGAGATTGAAACACTTCATTGTAAATCTTGAAGAACTCATTTGAATTTCTTAAATGAAGGACACCAGAGGAGCCAATAATGCAATCGTGGATGTAACAGCTCCTTGAAATGTCTCTGTATGGCAACCTCCGAATGTCATCTTATACTATGATAACAGAAGACGCAATCAGTGTCTCAATTAGCAGAAAGGATTCATCCTCTTGACCCCATTCCAGTAAGTTGTTTAAAGTCATCTTACAGTGTCTCTCTCAGGAATCAGCCATTATGAGCCCTGAGAGCTCAGACCTCTTTCCCAATTGCCATAATAAAAGTAATGCTTGTAAAAAATGTTTAAGCTGACATACCTCATTAGGGTAAACTTAGCAGTGATCATGTTCTCAAATGTCTTGTTTTGTCCACAAACCAAAATTTATATCATATAATATTCATGTTTTTCATATAATGTTCATACATTTTTAATTATAAAAAACACTTGAATAATCAATTATCAAAATAGTTTTTAATTATAATAATTGTTGCATTATTAAAGTGCTTTCACATTAAGATTTAAAACATTTATTTAATTTTAAAGCAGCACTAAGTGATTAGCTGTAAACCCTACATTGGCTTTATTTTTTGTAGCAGGTTTTGTTGAAACAAAAGATTTACGACCAGAGAAGAGAAATAATTCAACTTTTTTTTCTATCTCTGTCAATGTAGAACAGCTTTTTGCAGAAGAACCTGAGTAAGTGGGGGTCACTGGCATGATTTTTATGGAAGAAGCAAATTATAAATCCTGACCTACAGTAGCTTAAGTTCTCCTTTCTTTGCGTCTTCTTTTTTTGGCTGAAAACAACAATACCATGGTGTGCGCTGTGCCTGATACGTAGCGCCACGTTGTAACAGTGTGCCGACATCAAACGTGACACAACAGACAACAATGGGAGTGACGCTTTTCTGTCGCCCAATCAGCTGACTCTCCTTGAGTCTAGCTCCACCTGTATCTTGCCGTTCCAATTACTCTGGTACCCCAATGGAAAGTAACCATAAAATCTGCTCCACTTGGTGGAAAAACGCCAATATACTGTGTGTGTGTGTATACACAGGCGTGTCTGAGGACGAGTCCTCTAAATGAGGTAGAAGATCCATCATTCTGTATCAGTTCAGTTTGTCTTGTTAGAGAGAAAGTGCTATGGTTTTCAATATGTCACCATTACTAGAGCATCCAGTCTCCCATGGGACCTCAGTCTTTGGGTCTCTGATTATAGTTTGGCATAAATACAGCACTCTGTGGTTCATAAGAATGAAATGTTTTTGGCTCACATGGAATTTAATCTTTTTATTGAAGTAAAGGTGCTTACAAAAAATCTCTCTCTCTCTCTTTCTCTTCCACTATCTTGGTTTTGCACTCATGCCAGTGTCTCTAATAGTCATTATAAATTCCAGGCACTACCCATTCCCTAAAATCTGCAATCTGATAGATGTGGTGTGGAAACAGCTGAGAGACAAATTGATCATGTTTTGGCTTAGACCTTGATTGGGCACACGTTTACAAGTGGATCATACAAATGAGTTACCAAGATGTGTGTACAAAGCCTTTTTTTAAATAAAAAAAAAACTTGTATTTATAGAAGACTTTGTAGTGCAGGATCTGCTGAAATGTATAGTATTCACTGACTTTATTATTGTAAGGGTGAAAGGAAGCAACATAACATCAGATGGATTATGGTAAATGTTTATCTGCAGGAAGGCAATAAATTGATGACATTAAACAAAAGATGAGAAACGTGGCAGTTGGGTGCAGTTTATAATAAAAACCAAGCAAAACTAAAAAGGAACTCAAAAAAACAGTCTATATTTCACCTGCCTAAACAAAATAAAAATGGAAAACAAAATAACTTTTTTACCAAAATACAAAAAAACAGCACCCTTGCTCCTACTGTAACTAAACATAACAAACATGACATGAGTCTTGTGTGCTGCATGGTCAGAGTCGGAATTTAAATCCAGTGCATACTTTCATTTGATACACAAATGAATGTGGCTTTCCTGGTATTGGCTGAAATGCATCACATTTCACCAAAGCTACGCATTGTTGTGATACTCGGTCAAAGTAGTTTTGTATTCCAGTGATCATCACAGTCATTAAAATGTGTTTATATCACAATCAATTTCTCCATGGCTCAGTAAAAAGACTGCCACTCAGTCATAGTTATTACTCAGCCAATATTACATGCCTCTGAAGTTTGAACAGCCCTCTCATTTGAAAACTGTTCTATGCAAGCTGTGGCGCATAATTCATTTCTACTTGTTACTCGTTGAATGCTTAATAGTACAGTGAGTTTTGTAGCCTGTGTGAGTTTAATGACCAGTCCATTTAAATCCCCATGTGATTTGAGATGCTACATAAAATAGAAAAGCTCTTGATAGATTTACATACGTAAACCAATTGATAAATCTAAAGGAGACATGTATTTTGATAAATGTGGATTACTTTAAGTGGAATGCAACTCCGATTCAATTTAGGACTTTCTCAGGTTTGAATTATGAGAGACGATTTCTGTCCGTATGAGTTTGGATGCTCGTACAGGCAGAAGTTAAGAAGACGATGAATGTAAGTCACTCTCAAAAATAGAATGTGATTAAGATGACCATTAGGGTGATGAGCACTTAAGTGAGATGATGGTGTACTTTATAGACTTAAAAAGCAATTGAGGTCAGCGTCGTGGGTTCTACATTTCCCTCAGCTGTGCAGCTGCAGAACACTTGTAGCTGTTCTTTATTATGGATTATCTTGACACATCATGTGGTTTGTACAAAGTGCTACCAGGATAACAGCCCCCCCGACCCCCTCCCGCTCTTTTGATGTTCCATTCCTGTCTTGGCACGTTTCAGTGAAAAGAAAAGTATCCTCCCTTAGAATTGTCAACGCTAAGTGAATTGCATTGTATTATTCAAATTGCAGTTAAGTGCATAATACACGCTAATTACACGGTAGTGCACTCAATGTGTTTTGAATCCATGAATTCCTTTTTTTTTTCTTTTTTTTCTCAGGCTGACTAACACAGAATGAATCACACAAAATGAATAATGGAAGGAGGCTAATGTACAGATGTAAAACAGTTTTCAGTACTCTTGCTTCTTGCTGGGGGTTGAGGGTAGATACAGTAAATATTTGAGCATATGTGCACGCCTATACACCTCCATCCCTGCCTGTTCGTAAGTCTGTGTGCGTTGTGTGTACACAAGGGAAGCTCTCTGTTTGTGTGTGAGGACCTCGTCAAGTAGTATTTTCAGATTAATGCTAAGTACTTACTTAAATACATAATCCTGATGGACATTGTTTGTCTATTGGGCCTTGAAGCAGGAACTTGATTTTAAATCATGTGCCTTTCAGTACACTATAGTCCTAATTGCCTAAAAATGCTCACTCATTTGGTATGCTAAGCAGTTTAGAATAAATGGGTTATATTTGAGTTTGCATGTGTTGTGGAGGAAGCATCTCTATGATGCTGGAATGGCTACAGTGAGTACAATGTTTGCTGTCACACTGCACACAATGACCTTACATACCTGCAAGTGATGTTCGTCTGATGCTCATGAGTCAGTTAGTAATTAATGCGCATTTGGACCGAAAATAGCCTGGAGGTAGAAAAGCACAAAGCACTGTGTGGTGGGGGGAGGGTAGTTTCTGTGTAATACAGACCACTATTAAATGAATGTGCTTTCAGGCTTAGCTTGAACATTAAAAACTGAAAAATCTACTTTAAAAGGTTGTTAGAGCAACAATTGTTTTATTTTGTATTAAAACTTTCAAATGGTAATCGGCAAGATTGGGAAAAAATGATAGTACATTCAGTGTAACCACAGAAAAGGAGGTCATGTTTTAACCAGTATTTGTCTCTGGGATGTAAATTATGGCAAGGAAGAAATTACTTAAATGTGGGAAACTGTACTCCAATACTTTTCAGCATTTAGGTGATGAAAAAGTCCGTCATCAGTCAATACTGATAATCACTGCATCAAATGAATGAATTAAAATACTTTATGGGCAGAAAATGACAAACACTTGACACATTTGAAGCAAACATTCATAGCAACTATGTGTTCTGTCTCTAAGAATGTTTGCACAGCGCATAAATATAACATGGATGTATAATGGACATTTGTGATGTGATATTGCAGAAAATTATACCACAACATACATTGCTGTTGATTGTTGTGTGACATGGAACAGAAAACTACATTTGCCCAAACACCACTTAACCTATTTTACTCTTTACCAACAATCATGTCAAAGAGCATTTGGAGAATCTGTGGATGAAAGTACACTCGGTTGCACAAAATAACCTCAGATGTTGCAAGGGGCTTTTGCCTGGGACACACCATATGGTCAAGAATCATGAAGATGGCGATATCAGCTGCTGCTGACATGACATGACAACCCTTTACATGGTCAATGGTTTGGATGGCATGCAATGATGTGAAGTGTCATCAGGCACATGTCTTGTCATGATTCGTGATGCAAGGTTTTGGCTCAGTGAATAGTTAATAATAGTTAATTAATTTATATAAATTTTATTTTCATGTTCAGACAAGAATACAAGACACAAAATAAACATCATCCCCCATTCCCTCCCCAAACACACACAAAAAACAAGACAAGATAATGACTAATAAATCAATCAATAAATAAACAATTAAATTTAATTCCCCCTCCATCTGTCTTCTACCGCTTCAATCCTCCATATTAGGGTCGCACAATCTCAGTTGACATAGGGCGAAAGGCAGGGTACAGATCGCCAGTCCATAGTTTTTTAACAGTCTAGGACTTACGGTAATGAGAAATATGCATGCACCTGATATAGCCTGATATAAAAAAAAAAGACACTTTGAGGTCATTGAAAAGAACAATTTATGCAATCTGGTGATTGTACACCTATAAAAACATAGTATCATTGCTTTATATTAATTTCTGCCAAATGAAATTAATTGAATATCAATTTTAAAACACTGGGCCTTTAAATTTAAGCTATTGACATAATTTCATCATCTAAGAATTATCTGGATACTCTAATGTAGAATATCTGAAACTGCAATAAAAGTATACTGCAGAAAAAGGCAAGAAAATCCTACAAAAGACTTCCTACAAAAAACTAATATCACTCTACTCCACCATGTTGTTTTGCCAAATAATTATTGATGTTTCAAAAAAGTTAAATGTCAGATCTGTCTGGTCCCCCCCCTCCCAGCCAGAGTGGGAGTCGAGCTGTGGCATCTTCATGCTCACATGAGGGCACAGAGGTTCAGTGAGACAAAATGGGTGTGCACAAGATTTAGAAAGGACACGGACTGCGACAGCACAAATACCAGTGTTAACTCCGTTTGCTGTACTGTTAACCAGCTTCCTACACT
Source organism: Solea solea (assembly GCF_958295425.1). Taxonomy (NCBI): domain Eukaryota; kingdom Metazoa; phylum Chordata; class Actinopteri; order Pleuronectiformes; family Soleidae; genus Solea; species Solea solea. The sequence continues at coordinate 12,330,367 of NC_081147.1, read as the reverse complement.
GTGTGATGAAGCCGTGACAGAGTGACGTCAGGTAGAACCACCCTATGGCACATGTTTTCCAGCTTTATCAGCCTCTCCAGTCTGTTCATACTCAAACCACAACACAATTACTCCTCCAACTGCACATTTAGGAAAATTGACCTTTTTTCAGAGTGTTCAAATAAAAGTGCAGGTGCTTAAAATGGCTGTGTTTAATTTAAGTGTCTCAGTAACTCATGGTCGCGTGACGGCGAGCCAGGCATGCACAATACCTAGACTGGGGCATGTTTTCGATCGTCTGGTTTAAATGTTGGCTGTGCATCAACCCTAATCAGCCACTGTCATCTTGCAACAGCATATGTGTGTTTGGGTTATGTCCTCAGCTACTCTGCATTACTCACATGGCTGCTTCGATTTAATCTGCATATAGAAATAATTCAACTCCCTTTGCTATAAACTACTCGCTACTGCCCAGAATGACATGGCTCAAAAAGTTATACATCTCCGCTTAAAGCCCAGAAAGACACCTCTTTCCCTGCACTCTAATATTGCCAAGTAAATTAGTCATTTGGAGTAATGGCTTCCTAGAACTCCTCCTGCATCAGCATGAGTGTAAAGGAGGACGAGTGCCAAGCCACCAGGATGTTCCAGTTCTGTTTTCACACCTCGACAGGATTCAACACCTACTTGACGAGAGTGCAACCACATGCAAACATGGTCTCCAACTGTGGATACAGAAACAAAGAGATCATTACACACATTCACACACACTCAACTCTTCATTATCACGGATGTTCTACTCATCAATTATTAAGCATACTCCAGGCACTGCTAATGATATTTTTGGAGAAGAAGCATTATCTATTGTAAGAAGGTAGGTGTCTACTTTGGAAATCAGTGAAATAATTTATTGTGTGCCACAGGCAGTCTAAATGCTGTCTGTTTCTAAATCAACTGCAGTGTCTCAGGAGCATTAGGTGATTTAGTCTGACCCCTAGTTTTGTATCCATTCAGGTCGCTGATACGTACCTAGTTGATGACCAAGATGGACGTTATTGTAGCACTTCTGTGCAGACACTGCACCGCGTGTTGCACGTTGATTTCATCAGCACGTTTGTCTTTTTTTTTTTATTCCAAAGGGAGACTGAGCTATTCTTCAATACAAGTTATGCAAATGACCTATAATGCAGCCTTGCAATTACTGCTGCACAACTATAATGATGGCACTTTGACTGTTAATCATTATGCATCAATATCGTAGTTTTGTGACAGGGCTTGAAGTTCACCTCTCAGCTTCAAAACAATCGCTTTCAATTTGGGACAATCCAAGCATCACCAAAGTGAGACATTGTGCCGGGTGAAGTAGGGATACTGTATTTCAAGAGAGACAGTGAAAGGCTTTGGTGTTGAAATCAGCAGTGTTGCTCGTCAGCTCCTCCGTAATGGAAAATGTATTTAAAATGGGGTCTACTGGATCTCATTTTACGAATCATTAATAATAAATTGCTGCCATCAATCCTAATGATGACGGGTCCCTATTATCAGGCCAGCATTTGGGAAACTTCTGTTGGCTTGGATGAATTAATTCCCCCTCTTCCCCTTACATCTGTTTGTTTTCTCGATAAACAGTATTGTATAAAATAAAGGACTTTGGGGTCTGTGTCCCCGCTGGCTGCAGTGGTGACCCATTCAACCTCTGCTTGCTGTCGGCATTGACGGCTGATACAGATGAGGTGGAGAGCAGAGAATGGTAAGCTCAAGGCAGTGTCCACACACTGTGTAGTATACTGTACTACCCCCACCCCCATGTAGGGACGGGGGTTACAACCACAATAGCTGAGTTAAAGATCCATGACTGTACACGCTCCAGCCATATACCACACTAATAGAAGAGATTATTTGGAGCACTGAGGGCATTACGGTCAGATGATCATGCGTATGTCCTTGAACAACATCCATCAGTCATATTTTTTTCCTTCGCTTTATGCCATATTTATGGGCATGCGTGATATGCGGTCAGGACAAGGATTTACTTCCACATGCATAGACATGCAGGTAGGTCAGTGCACATATAGGCACAAGTCATCACAGAGCAGAGGGCAATTTATGAAGTGTAAACCATTTTAGAAGCAGCATTATCTTAATTTTTCATGATAAACAGGGGCCGGGTTCCCAAAGCTGAAAAAGATATTTGCCCAGCAGGATAGTTCATCGGAGGAATGCTTATGGGCTTTTGTGGGAGTAATGATATATTACCAAGCTCTAACTCTGAAAAGAAACCAAGTGAAAGAGTGTTGACTTAATTACATTAATGCTGTGATTAAATAGCAACTCCGTTCACAGCCAAAACATTCTGGGTGTGCTGAAAGCTTGTTCAACATTAGGATTAGACGGAGGAATACCAATGATGTTAAGTGGAATCATGATATCTATTTGTTTAATCAACGGCAGATGTGTAAATTTAATTTCTTATTACTCATGATGAATGCCAAACGTCCTTGTGGAATTTGTTTGAGTTGAACAAATAGAACTATACTGGTTGACTTAGACTTGTGCTAAAAGGAGTTTGCATTAGAGGAGGAAGAAAAACAGACTCATGTCTGCCATTCATCACCTGAATCAACGCGGCAGTTCCCCTAAAAGTGTCTGTGGCCATGGAACGTGGTGCAAGTGACTTTGCTCTGATGTTGAAATTTCCAGCAGCAGCAGCACTCAACGGGAGGCGAGTTGTGCTATTATTGGCAGCTACTTCTAAAATGCCCTGACCATGATCCCCCCACCCCGTCTGAGGCAACAACTGTTACTGTTATTGTTGAAAATACAACATAAAGATGGCACTGCCCCCATAATGCACTCAGTCATAAGCGTTTGATTAAACATTTATTTGTGCTGCAGTACTGCTGCTTATACTCTTGCTGCTTCTGTAGTAGTCCTGCTTCAGTACTTAAAAAAGTAAAAGTCCTGCACTGTATTATTGGTGTCTAAATTGATGACTCATCCACAGAGCAGCAAAAACACTTGTAAAAATGTATGATCCTATTATCAAAATTAATTTGCAATACCAACTGGAATGAATCATAACAAATCTTTGAGTTCCAGTCACATTGCATTGCACTTCTGAACCCTTCACTTTTTACACTGTTTTATATTGTAGCTGTACTTTTTAAATGAAGAAACACAAGACATTTTTTTGCTGACCAATCCAATGCAAAGAAAGTAAAAATTAAAAAGATAAGTTTATAGATCTTCTGTAAATTTGAAAACACTAATTTATCTTATTCAGAAAGTCTTCTGACCCTGAACACATCTACTAGCATAGAGGTTCTTTTTGCAGCAATTAAAGCTTTGTCATCTTATAAATCTCTACAAGCTTTGATTAGACAGACAGATGGCCTGTGCACAGACTGTAGAGTCACTGACTAAAACCCTTCTTCCCCAGTTAATCAGTTTAGTGCAACTCTGGTAGGATTCCTCAAAGCTTTGGGGAATATTTATACCTTTGACCTGATCCGTCCCTCACCACAATTTTATAGCAGAGGTCTACAAAGAGATCCTTGGGCTTCATGGCTAATCTTGACATGCAGTGTGATTTGTTTTGCGATGCCTCTGAAAGGCTCTGAACTGTTTCAATATGTTTTACTACTTACAGTATATATTTAAAATGTACATTATGCAGTAGAATTTCATACATGTCATCATGGATCATTGAAAGTACGCTTAAAGGGAACAAAACGCACTACTTACTAGCACTGTTGCTGTTGCCTCTGTCTCGGCTACGTGGTACTGAACTGATTTGACAGTTGTTTGAATGTAACAGTGATTTGCTTATGTTTAAACGTTGCACAGTACAGTTTTAAGTCTACAATTTAGTGCAGAGTAAATGGACCACATGTGCTTTAGGTCAGTGATTACCAATATAGAAGCCACAGTGTGCCAACCTCCAACACAACACATGCACACGGTCTGTTTGATAAAAAGTGAAAGGGAACAATTTCTTCCAAAGCACACTCTTCACCTTCTGTGTGAACAACTACTGCTGATGGAGCTCAAATAGTCAGATAAGGGAAGTTTACCTCATATTTCATTTCAGTCTGCACACTCATCTTTAAAGTCTGATAAGTCTCACCATTATTCATCTTATCTTGATAAATATCACTACCTGCTGCAGCTTCTTCCTCCTTATTCGGGGAAGCTTTTCTCTGTTGTTGTCGTTGTTTCCTTTCTTTGAAGAACAGTATTTGTCCTGCCCGATATAACTGGACACACATTTGCAAGTATGGACGTCTAAGTTCATCTCGAACCAGCCCTGGTATTTCTCAGCTAAATAGTGAACCCTCTCTTCAGCTTCTCGTGACAATATGACAACAGTGGCAGAGGAAAAATATGCCTCATTTAGTAAACTGTTCACACTGAAATGCAAAGTAAGTATCCTCAGAATTTGGAGGGTTGTTGCTGCTCAGGCAAGTACCTCCACTTAAGTGGTGGTGGAATAGTCAGCCCAGATACACCGTATGTCAGGCATCAAACTCTGGAGCACACAACATGTCTTACATTATTCATGGTAAGACAGTTTGCATCTGTATAAACCTGCAGGCCTCCAGCAACTTGGTCAAACTACTGTGGAAAGTTTTCAGTCCCTCACATATGATTATTATGGGAAGCAAGCGTTAGTCCACTGTGGTGCCGCAATGTGGGAATATTGAACTGTTACTGCAGTGTCCTCTATGTTTCCCAGTTATTAAAGTGTTTATGTTCCTGAGAGCTTATCTGTTAACGGGATTGCTTTATTGTCAATCAGCATAATACCCTAAGGAGAGGCTAGGTCACTGTCTTGGCATGATGTGATTGGTTATACATAAAATAGTGTAATTATGCCTCCATGCCGGTACACGTAAGTGGCCAGATGCATTACAGTGATGTTAGGTACTCGTTCTGTGTCCCTGACGCATTAAAACCTGAAAGGTGGCATTAAACTCACTACTTCCAGGGATGCACCTCATTTTCTTTCTCTCCCCCCCCCCCCTACGTACATTTCACCGTGGTTAAATCAGATCAGTGTATATGACTCAGTGGCATAGAAATTGTACCATAAGTCACCAGACTTGGGCTTTTATGGTCAAGATTTTTCAGTACTGCGCCCACTGCTGAAGAAACAAACCTAAAGGAAACACTGTACATGAATAAATCAGGTTATTTTAACCATTTTACACTATACCAGCATTAAAGAAGAAGTTCTCATGATATAGACATTGTATTGGGAACCCATTGAATTTTCCAGGGACCTACACACATCACCACATGTGGGTCTCACTACATGGAAAACCTATCGACATCACTGATACTGTGTTTGTTTTTTTCTTTATTTTGTCTCAAAGAGATGCCACTCACAGTAACAGAGTATGCGGTCTCCCTCTTTCACTCATTGTGAACAGAAGAAAGGAGAAGAAAAGCACTCACTCCATACTGGATACAAAATAATCGTCTCAAAGCAGCAGTAGTTGCCGTCATCCGCTCCAGGTGGATTACAGATTGGTTATTTGGACGTAATGATTCAAGTGCGGCATCTGTTCTGCCAACTGTGTCTTGACATGTTTCATAGACCACTGCTCTGAGGGTCAAAGTGCTGTGGGTCGTGCGTACAATAGGTTGTCGTCATTTGAATAAGGACATGCATTTTCAAGGTAACATCCCCTGAAGGAATTTCTGATCATTTACTTTCAACCATGTGTGAAAGTGTGCTGCACGCCTGTGTGTGTGTTTCTTTGTTTGGATCTTGAATAGGTCTTAAATTTGAATTTTAATGAGTGTAATTGTTCCAAACACAAATGTAAGCATTCACTGGCCCAGTGATAAACACATTTAACAGGGAACCACTCCAGAGACTATTGTGTTGCCTGGGTGATCTTTAATATTTTCCAGCCAATAATCAGACAGGTAATGAGTGTCATGGTACAAGCAAAATTAGACAGACACTTCATTTTCATATTTATTAGTTTTTAATGCCACTTTTAGCTCCAATCAGTCTCGGCCCCAGACAACCTGAGGCCCTAGTGTTTTTGAATTGTCTCTCGGAAAAACCTAATAACCTTTAATCATTCATAAATTAATGTTTTCTGCCACGTAATAAGTTCTAAAGTGTCAGTGCTGTGGCAGTGTCCACTAATCCATTAAAGGATGTGCTGCTTATGAAGCATACTAAATAATCATCGTGTAAAAAGCTAACCTGGGTGATCCCAGCTGAGTCTGCCAACGATTTGATTTTGCTCTGCAGACACATCTGGCAAGGACACCATTTTGGCCAACTTCAGAGTCTCCTACAAGAGGGAACCAATCACAAACAGGTTTGTTTCCCCCGCTGCACTGGAGGCAAGCTGAACATGATGACGACAGAGAAGTGGCGTCGAGCAGCTTTTGTAAACATTCAACATGGTGGCCGCCGAAGAGCAGCTGTCTTTTGATTAGGCTCTTGGTTCCAATCTCAGCAACTTGCTCCCCGGGCAAAAGTCGCTCGGCGCTGTTACTAGAAAACTTCAACAAGCACGTTTGCTGACACATTTCCTGTATGTATTCCTGTATTTCCTGTATCATTGATACAGATCCATCAAAACATGCATCACAGATTCCTGAACAGTTTTATCACATTGAACAGTTAATTTAAAAACCTCCCACTCAGTACGGCACCTTTTATGTTTTTGTTGTCTTTTTTACTGCAGTGTTATTGTGCAATAATATCGCACAATAACACTGCACTATATATTATATTGTTATTTTAAAGTGAAATGATATTTCAGCTTTATTACCTCCTTCAAATGCATAAGTCGGCACTGAATGAATGAATGAATGCTCATTTGAATGGATATTATTTATTTTACTAATTTATGAGTATTCTTACAGTGCACCTGTGTTTCGTATTATTTAGGGCTGTCAATAGATTAAAAAAGACCCCTAATTAATCTCACATTTTGAAATTGTTAATATAGATTAATTGGTTATTTAAAGTTTGCTTGTCTTCGAATTACTAAATTAACCAGTGATCAGACAGTGTAATCAGACACCATTGTTTAATTGTATCTTTCTTTTTTAACACAGAACTACACATAGAACTATCAAGCGCCAACCAGGTCATCTTAGAATAAAGGCCAACATGGATGACTGCCATCCTGTCCAAAGGGAAGTCGTTGGGCAGCTGCCAGCATAGTACGGGCAGAGTATCGGTGCCTGGAGTGGTTCATTTGCCACTTACATTGGAATTCCTCTGCAAAGGTCTCAGCTATTAGTCGCACCTCTTTTTTTTTTTTTCTTTTTTTTCCTTAAACCCTCAAGGCAAAGGGTTGCAACTTCCAGTCATCGTCAATAACTTGTGCCGTGACCCAGGTAACTTTTGTTTCATCGATGGTGCCGTCCCTCGGCTTCTTAAAATGACTTATTCTCCCCAACAATCCCTCGCCTCTCCATCTTCAGCTACTATCTCAGTCCCTACAGTATCTGACTGACTGCAGGCAAGTGGTTGTTTCACGTGGATCATTTCCGACTTTCATGTTGGAGGTTAGCGGACACCAGAAGTAAACATACTTGCTTTAACTGTGTTTTATCGCGTTAATCTCTGCTGTATTAATCACAACGATTAATGTGTTAACTTTGACAGATCTAATACTCTTACAATGACAATAAAAAAATCAATCTACTGTATCTGTTGGTCTGGTTCTATCCAATTGCTTGCAGAGGCATTTTGATCTACATCTGTGATAACACCCTTTCCAGACTTCTACTCAATCTCAAATGAGATTTACATGCAGTCTGGCATTAGTAATCAAATCTCTGATCGAAATGTTGTTGCCATGGTGGTAAATATGTGTCAGCCCAACACTGCTCATCATTAAGGCACAGATGAAATACAGATTTTCTTCATCCCCGCTATGTCATGCCACTTCTCGACTCGTATGGCAGACCTACCGCCTGAAGCAACAAATGAGTCACGTCAGCATGCGTGCATGCAACAAGGTCTCATTGAAACAGCGGTAGCCCTGTAGCCCCTCAGGCAATCTGTGACCATGGCCACTGAATGAATCCATCAGCACTGACAGCAACCACACCATACTTATTATGATCAATGTTGCGTAAATAGTTGTGGCTGCCTCAGGTTTGGTTGCTCTTTGACTCTGACCGTCCTGTTACCACTGCGACACTGTACACACTGTATGCAGGAGTCCCCAAGAACTCAATTAGCTTAGCTTCAAATCATTATTAAACAATAAATGCAAGAAATTCTTATTTAAAACGTTGAATAAATTGGTCCCGTCGTCACATCCACTTGCCACTCTAATCTTTAGCATGGTGCACAATTACAATGTCAATATGATGTCATTTCAAATGTCTTTTGTCGCGCTATCTATATTTTTCTTCGAAATTGAATATTAGCGGAGTGTCCCCTTCTGGGGCTGCATTAAACTGTCAGTATGATATCACTGTTCATGAGAAATACCTCATAAATAAGAAGAGCTTTGCTTTACAAACATTAGCTTCTTGTGCTGAATATTCTTATCTGAATTGCGCCAAGGCCTGCTGATGATGTGGAGCAGACTGCTCAGAGAAGCTGTGTTATCTGAGGAAGCGTGTGAAAAATAGGCCTTTATTGTCTGATGTGGCTCTTCTCATGCCATGTCTTACCCCTGACAAACAGACAAACAAACAAACAAACAGACAAACCAGAGACGGCTGCACAGATTACACTTGGTGAGCGGCTGAAGAGCGGCGTCCAAGGAATTTACTCATCTAGGTTGGCTGAGATTAAGACAAACAAGTCTGTTTCCCTTCTAACTACAGGCCCGGTTGTGACATTTGCATCCGTTCAGATGATTGTAAGTGACAGCTACCATGTTTTGGCCTTTACTTAGTGATATGCTATGGTTTTCCTCTGCTTTAATTATTCAGGTCTTTAACGGACAGAGTATTGCACCTCCCTCTCAGGCTGTTCATCGTGAAAAACACATGCTATATTTAACAGTGAAGATAATAATAATCTCTATTGTAAAATTTCCATACAGTGGTGTACATCAATTTAATACTTGGTTCATTAAACATATTTACATGCTGTTGCTGATCTTTATATTCTGATACATTTTCTGTAGAAATGTGTTTTTACTAACACATAAAATAACTGTGATATGTCATCCGACATTGCATTAAAAAGGATTGCAAAGACAATCACAGTCACCATTTTAAACACTAAAGTTGGCGCTTCATATTTAACATAGATCATCTTCATAACTTATTTTAACAGATTTATTCTACGAAACCTGTATCAACATGAAAACGTGTTCATGGTTGAACGGTAAAAACAGTATAAAAGAGGAAACATTCAAGTACAGACACTTAATAAAAATATAGTACCTTTAGTTGTATTTTATGCAAAACTGAAGTTTAGCATATGGTACACGCTAGCTAATATTTTACAAGTGTTTCATGAATAGAAGTTACAAGGGGTCATTAATCTACCTCGTGATATGAGATGCATACCATATGAGTACAAGGCTCCTGCATACAAACCGTTATTGCATTTTATTCCCCTGACTGTATCGCTATAATTATTATCATGGTGTAGAACTGCATGTCAACACTTACTGTATTCTCTTTTTCGTGTTCAGTATGATGAGCCCAGTGAGGAAAAGCTGATTTGTGTTTTAATTCATTGTAAGTAAATGTAGACAACAATTGATGAGTAAAATCAATAGTGGACATGAATCATGTCTGCTTTGATTGGTTGTCTTGTCTTTTTGTACTATGGTAATCCAGTGCAGTCATTTCAGTCTAGTTTTGCACTAAGATGAAAGAATGACAGAAGTGGCACTTTGTTCTCAGTGTGTGTTTTTTCTTTTCTTCAGACACAGACATACTTGAAGCATGAAGTGGACAATTTAGCGACATCACTGACAGTAGTGTTTTTGTGGTTTGTAGACAAAGGGTCTTTAAGATGAACAAAGCTGATTCGAGGTAGGGTTAGAACAAAAGACCTAATTTGCAAGTTAATAATTCCTAATCAGTTTGTGACATTAGTGGATGTTATAACAAAGGAGGAAATCTGCAGAGGGTTTTGCACAAAGAGTGTTCAAAGCCAGTGAATAGGCCAGAGCTCAGATGTGATAACATTACAGTGACTTTAACATTGTGCTGGTTGAAGGTGAATGAGAGTTCACTCTTCAGCCAAAAATGTGGGTACAAATGCATAAATATACAGGAGCTGGAGTATCAAGCAACTGAAGAAAGGCAGATCTACAGATGTGGTCATGCCCTGCAACAGTTCCTCTAATCAGCCATCTAGCAAATATTTGCTGCTTGTGTTCCAACTAAAATCTGTTATAATGTTGACAGTATACAGCCATACATTTGAGGATTATTCAAATGAAGCCTTTTCACCAGCCAGGCTGACGACGCATTCCCAAAATCTTGAATCCGGAGAGAAAGATTTACAACCTGTATTCTGGGATACAGTCTTTTAACTCATTAAATTGATGAATATTACATTTTCAAAGATATGATCTTATTCCGCAAAAGAGCAATATGGATAGGACCGGGATACATGCTCTTATCCAAACACATAAATTAATCATAATACCCCAGTGTAAGCAGGTTGTTGTGCGGCAACGTTAGTGCAGCAGCAACATCTCCAGCATAAATTACTCCAGTGAAATTGCATCATGCTAACCACAGTCAAAGAGGAGTTTTAAGGTTTAATGATTTTACATGTTCTGTTGGGGGAAATGTTGCTTCCATCCCTGAAACCTGGGTAGAGAGGAGAAAAAGAAGATGTACAGTGATGTGAAAAGATTAGGGTTTTTATTTACCTACAAGCTTTATTTGTCCCAACATAACCCATAATAGAAAACCAGCATATGTTAATGCATCAGTGGATATCAGCTTCACCCCAGTAAAGTGGATCATTAGGTAGTTCTTCCTGCAAATTACAGAATGTTGTAGTTTGTAGATGCTGTACCTCCACCCTTTTAACTCGGGTAACATGATTATAATCTAATCTGTGAGTCTGTCAAATTTTATAAGACAATGTCTTGCATGAGAAATCACTTTCATTACAGTTCAGTTAGCAGCTCATGCAAATTATATCGTTGTCCAGAACAGGACCATCAAACAGATGGCCCTTCACAGAACCTGCACTCATTTTTCTTTATGACATTTAAAAACCAGTAGACCTTGGATTACAATTGGCTACAGTCATGAAAAGTTCAGATGGTGTATTTGACTGTTTACTGATAATAGTCCAGAACCCAAGTGAAAGCACTTTGGCAGGACATGATGATTGTTTTTGATTCACATCTTTTTCAGTGGAGTATATTTTCTGTCTTTGATCATTTAGATAATAGTAGTTAGTGCACATATGTTGTTTTTTCAGATTTATATTATTGTCCAAGTATTATAGCCGGGTAATTTCCTGCACAACAGCAGACCTGTCAAAATTAAATTTGACATTTGGGAGCTGTGAGGCATCCTGTCAGAATTCATCATAGCTGCAGTTTTCCACCGAGGTCATTAGGAAACTGAAGTAACACATCTCATGCTTTATCAAAGGCATGGATGAGCCTCGTGTGATAAATATTGTATTAGGTTTGGAGACCTATATGTACAGTTCAGACCCGGAGCTTTTTCATGACTGCAGCACCAAGGAGTTGTGTATGTCAGGGTTAGGGTTCTTTACTTTTTAAATAATTATCCATCATCCATGGAGCACCAGTCAAGATAAAGATGAAATGTCTGAAGAAATCTGACATAGGGCTATGTCATATATCGTTGATGATAATATGGTATGCAGTGTTTGAGATAAAAAAATATATAAAATATGTGAAAGTCTCTTAAGAATCTGAACTTTGAAGTCTAAAAATGAAGTTTTGCAACTGGTAATTTACAGACATCACTTGCACCCCAGCTCCTATTGGATGATGCAAGCTGTCAATCACATTAGTGTCCAGTCATATATGCCATGCTCTATTTCACTCTACATGAAAACTTTCAAATGGAGCTCTTAGCAACCTGTGGCTGTTCAAAACATTCTTTCTGTCTGGTTAGCTATTTTTCTGTCCTTTGAGAGTGGTTTCTCTCATCCTTCTTCATTTTCTTCTTCTGCTGTCCTTTTTCTGGATATAGCTACACACACACAGAGACTGAAGCAGGCAAAGTTAGAGTAACTTGAGTAAACTGTGACTTTGGTGCTCCACATGCATTTATCGTTTCCCAGAACTAATGATGGAGAAGCTTCAACCCCAACACTAAAACCTACCGACTAAGACAACAATTTGCTTTTCTTAATTTCATGTAAATATGTTAGTCTGACTAAAATGGAGCTGGTCTTAGTTGGACTAACATACCTGGATAATGCGATTCATAGTCTGATTACTCCTGCATGTATACACTTAGTCGGACTGGGGTCGGACTTGGTGTTCTGTGCATGCACCAAGATTTCCTCCCTGGTCTTTGACCCGGTAGTAGAATTAGACGACGTATAAACTGCAATAATGTTGATGCAAATCATATGGCAGCAGTGTTTTTCTCCATGAGCATGTACAGCAGGTACGAAGCATACAGAACCACAGTACGATCCATCTCATGGTCCATCTCGCCATTCGCTAACCGTAACCGAAACCCAGAGAGATATAGCGCCACCTACACCTACGGAGGCGGAGTCAGACATACACAGCCAATAAATCGATGTTGTCCTCTGGCTGTATACTCAGACTCGGCAAGTTGTTCGGTTGCCTGTCTTACTCAGACTACGGCCTTAGCTTGATTAAACTGTGCATGTCAACGTACTGAGTGACACTTATCCAGCGGCTACAACACTTGTACCAGGTAACTGAGCTCTGCTGCTGAGGGAAGCTTAGCTCTGCCTGGATCACCTGCAGCTCTGTTAAGACTGCTTTGCTGAACAGCTCTGTTATGGGGACATTGTTTTAATAAAAACGTCATTTTGACCAGTCTGAGCTGTCAGAGGGGAAATCCTCCTCCTGGCTCTATAACAATGAAATGGGTAAGGTTTGGTATAAAAGTAAAACAAACTGTAGACCAATCATGGCTCCATATAAACTGTACCACTCAGACTACAGTTACACTCAAAGCATGGCACCATGTGCACAGGATAATAAAGATATACAATTTAGATTATATAGAATAGAAAACTAATTATAATTCAACAGAACTATTTGTCTTAAAATACATTAAATTATATTTATTTTGTTGACTTTATTTTGATATATCATCATGAATATTGTTTTCCTTAAATATTGTGATATAATTTTAAGATTATATTGCCTACTCCTAATCTTCACATCACATATTCTTGTATTGTTTTTCTTCTGGTGTCTGATTGTGTCGTAATTAATAGCATGTTGTTTTCTTAATTTATAGGCACTAGTGCAGTGCCCATGCAAAATCTGTTTTTGTGTGTTTTTAGTAATTGTTGGTTTGGTGTGTTTGAGTGCTCCTTGTTACTATTATACAGCAAAAGTTCAGTGACATTTTTTATTTGTGTACGGTAGAAAGCAAATAAATATGGAAAATCAAACTACATGGTTGCATAACAGTTGTTTGGTTGTCACCGCAGAGCTAGAGTTCAGTAGGGTGACCGCTGCAGGAAAGAAGCTTTCTTTGAACCTGCTGGTTCAGGTGAGGAGAGACCTGTAACGCCTCCCGGAGGGGAGTGGGGAGAACAATCTGTGGTTGGGGGCACTGCGTATGTTGTGTTTCTCAGCTTCACGGCGCTTTGTCTGACGTGCACCTTTACTTGCCAGTCGAGCACTGCGTTCGTCATCTGCCTCAGCTTGACGGCACCGTGTCTCACTCACACAGCACTGTGAGTGACAGGGGGAGTGGCTACAGTAGAGCGGCAGAAGCCAATGTGTGCTTCTTTTAGCGATATATTTAACGGTATATTTGGCATTACTTATCCAAATAACGTCAAACTTAGCACTGCACTCACTTATGCCCGTAGCAAGACACATATCAAGTTTGAAATCAGTCTGACCATCGGTTCGAGAGATATGCAAATAAAACACACAGACAGAATGACAGACAGACGTTTCTGGAATTTATAGATTTCACCTTTTTGTTTGTCTGTTGTTGGGGTCAGGGTCATTGTCCGCTTAACTCTCATATTGTAAATTGGTCCTGAGCCTCCAACATAATGGGTGCATCAAGAGATTTTTACCCAACAGTCTGACTCTGTGCCCATAGTCTGCCATTCCAGGCACAGCATCACTTCAGATGTTAGAGTCGTCATTTGCCATGACAACACTGCAGAGAGAGAGCATGACACATCGTTGACAGACTGGGGAGTAAAATAGGCTTGTCTGTGTTGTTTTCCTGTCACTCTTGGCTTTATGCAACAAACATCTATAAAAGCCATTGCTGTTGCCTCTGGTGCAATACAAATTGCTTTGCAGAGCTGATAATGGCATTTCATCATGCGTCTGCAGATATCCAGAGACCATTAATGAATACTCCCTGGCTGGGTGTAAGAGGATGCACCGAGCCAACTGGTCAAATCACAGGCTGGAAATTAAACGTGTTGCAAAAGACTGTGATGGGGATGAAGGCATTTCCCCAGTTCTGCTCCCAAACAGTTACTTAGCTGTACCAGTTGCCGTGCCTAATGCACTCAGTTGGCCTAATTATTTGAGAAAAACCCAAGACGTCTGTTGCAGAAACTTGCAATATTCATGAAAAGCTGCCCCTTTAAGTCCTTTCTCATTTCACATCACAGCCTAAAACAATAAAGAAGAACGAGCCTCTTCAGCTGCCTACTGTTTTCCATAATTATATTAATCATTACCAGTTATGATAATGTCATTCATTAAGCAAATGAATGCATGAATTGGTACATTTTCTCTGTCCTCATTCTTGACTTTACACAACCCAAGTGGTTTTAATGTGTATTGTAAATGATGAAGCAGTTACATAGACATGGTTTGGAATTGATATGCAAATGTATGCAGAAAGGTGCTCCAAAATCAAACAGAGGAGTCGTGCTGTGCAAGTATGAAAAAGAGAGAAATACTGTCTGCCATGGGAACAACAGAGTACCCAAGATGCTAGGCAGTGTGGTGACAAGAGAATAACAGAGAATTATGGAGGCACGAGGTTAGAAAATAGAGCCACTGTTCAAGCAACCTGATGCCAAAGCAAACAGCCACAGAGATGGCTAATGGCCATGCATCAGCTTGGCCTGGCTCAATATTTACGCAGCTGTGTCTGGCCTGGAGTACATCGATGCAGGTCAGCCACCTCGCTGACCACCGTCGCTCACCACATAATTTAGACACCTACATTATCTGCTTTGACTCAGGGCACTTGTGGGTGGGCTATTGTGAACATAACTGGACAGTAAACATGGCACTTGTTTCCCCTCTGCTAAATATAGTCCATCTCAGAACTTTTATTTACTCTTCTTACTCCGTGCAGCTGCTTCATGATCCAGCTCTATCCAGTCTAACTTAATGATGTATCATTGAATGTACAGTAGCTCTGCCATGTGTTTGCATCACATCTGACATTCTTTGGACTGCTTGGCTCACACAGTGCTGCTTCAAACCAAAATCCCAATGGAGACAAATAAAGAATGCATAAATAAATAAATAAATAAATAAATACACTAAACTGGTAGTCTAATTGGAACATTCACCAAATCTTATCAATTATTTTAATTTTCTGATCAAAATAATTACTGCTCCATAAATCGCAAATATCACACACTAAATCTCTGGCTTTATTTTACATTTTAGGAGCATTTCCTAAATTGCCTCACACAGTTCATGCACATTTGCGGTTTCGCTTACTTAAAGCTGTAGTGCATATCTTTTGAATATAAACATTTCTAGTACATTCAAATCACACAATGTTGAATAAGCCTCGACATGACCCTCTCACAGTGATGCATATTTTGTCGTGTCTGCTGGAGGCGAGGTGGAAGCACAACAGCTACACGATGCTAGTAATGTGAGATTTTACTACATGTTCAATAGGACCTTACAATAGTATTTGAAGTTTGATCATGATTTTGGTCTCTCATGAACATGATTGTCCAATGTTTACAATATGTGCTAAAAAAGAGCCAAAATAATTCTTGCACAAATCAAGCGCTCCCTAAACAACTACCCGACTATGTGTCTACATGTGCTAATAAAAGCTGCAGCAATTTCCTTCACTGCAGAGCTCCGAGTTTACTGAATGCTGTGTGGACCAGCAATAATACATACAAGACTGCACTGCTTCTGTCTTCATTTTCTCTCTTGCTTTCTGTGTAAATATGTGTAGATGAGAGTTGGGAGGGGCAGAGTTCACAGGGGTGGCAGAACGTCCACATTAGTGTTCTAAGGCAGTGGTCCCCAACCTTTTTTCCTTGAAGCCCCCCCTTACTAGTGTCCAGGACAAACCAGGGGGCCCCCCTGACCCGAACCCCTGTTCAGGGCACGCACACAAAAAAGAATAAAGTAAAAGGTTTAGGTTTTTGTTCCTATTCTCACAGTGTATATGGATAAAAACTGTCCTGTGCTTCCGTTAAATCAAAACCAAGGTATTGCCTTGTTTTCTTTTTTTGATCCCGGTGAGTCTTTGGTAATTTTACGTTTCTCACACAACAGGAACGTGATCAGGACAAATAGCTTAATAAACTGAAAGGTGGACCAAACAAATGATAGTTTTTATTTGGATGATACTGACTTCTGATTATTCAGTCTGATTGGGATAATATAATTATATTACCCTCACAAACTCAGAGCAGTCAAAGCCAACTTTCATTGTGTTTGGCCCTGCTGTGTAAAGAGTTGGAACTTCTTTGTTGTACTGCTGATTGGGATCACTTTGGAAAAACGCAAATACCATTGAATCCTCCGGTCTTAAAGCCCCTGCTTTAAAGGTTTCAGTAAATTACTGGATTGGTAACCAAGAACTTTGGGTTAAATGTTTGGAAAGACTTATGACTTTGTGGAAAACTTTGGTCAAGGGGCAGATTCAAAGAAATGCTAATGAGGTTAACTATGCTTTGTTAAAATTCTGACACACTGTCTTTAAATAAGGTAACAGTTCTAAATTATCCTTGATGTTTAGTCAAAAAAACATCATATTACTGCATATAAGTAGTGTGGAGGTGGCTGATTGCCGTCTTGCTGCCAATGTCTCTTTAGACTTCAACAAAGCTGTTGATAACAAGAAGTGAAGAAAAATTTAGAGAGCAAAATGTGTTGCTCACTCACGTGTGAGAGATGTACATTTGATGTCATAAGAAGTGTCATGACAGGAGGTCATGCTTTTATATGAGCGAGTGAGCGCTTAATATTTAATGAGTGTAAAATAAGATCTTTCCTTGATGGATCCAGGGCTTCATTTGAGTAAACATGGTAAAGAATGAAGCACTCTGGGGCTGAGAAACCAACTTGCTGCTGTGATCTGTTATTCCCTTTCTCTCTCCGTGGCATCTGTCATGTCTGGATGTCAAATCCTGCACACATAAGTTTCTTACATTGTATTCTGCTTGTTGGAAAGTGAGCTCATGGAGCAGCAACTCTGCAAACATTCCATAACCTTCTTTCATTCTCGTGGATTCTGACTGTGCAGCTGGGGGTTTTATTTGAATTGCAATGAAAGCATTTCCGTCCTATATTTGACTGTTTCAGCTGCTGTGAGTCAGATAATCAGGTCCTTGGATTCACAGTGTAACCATTGTAAGACGGCGGTGTGCAATTATATGCAGATTGCTTTTTGTCGTGTATAGAAGTTCCACTCAATAACTTGAGTGGAAAGTCAGGATTGCTCTGACTTCTTGGCATGTGCCATTGTGTGCTTTGAGATGCACATGCACTGGGCTGCCCAGTGAAGACCTCTACAGTCTAAACAATATAAATAATACATTTCTCGATCATTATGAGCTATTCAGATGTTCCCCACCTGATATTCATATTTCAAAAACCAGAGGACCATCAAAGTCGAGCATAAAATACAAATGAGAGCTTTACAAACTCATATTCATTTACAGTCTGCTGCTGCATTCCGTTTAATTTTCCCTATCTCAATAATGCTACTCCAGTCTGGTGAAAGCTTAGAATTATACAAAACACAACAAACACAGATCGTTATAATCAGGTCATTAATCTGTAATTATGGTCACTGTAACTGTCTTGGAATTACTCCGGGAATTAACTAGAGCATCTTAACTTAGCTGTAATTGTTGAATTTTTCTTAGAGAAAATTCTGAACCAAAAATACTCTGACCTTAACAACCCCCCATGGGAGTGGCGGGTAAAGTAGCAGCCTCAGGCATGATCAGACATGTTTGGCCTGTCCCTGTCATTATTTCTCAGACCATCTGACATCGCCTTACCATCGGTCCTTACCAACAGACACCTAAATTCACCTGCCAAGAGTTGTTGCCCAAGGTCACATTTAGCCTCAGGTTAACATGGTGTAGTCCACTAACACTAGGCACTTCCAGCAGGCATTAAGCCTTCTGCTGCACAGTTGTTAAAGTTATTAAAGTTTCGCCACAGTGGGCTTTAAATCAAATATTAATATGTTTTGCTTTTTTTTAATTGGTTTGAGTAGAAAGGCATCCATTTCGTTATACTTTGTGACTTTTGAAAACATTTGCAGCAAAGTTTTGATTTCTTGAATATTCAGTGTTCAGTGAACATTATTTTATTCAAGTCAAAATGTGTATCAGTTCCCCAAGTGGCTATTTTTCTGTTATTGACACATAATCCACATCCACCATAATGGTCACTTCTTATGACCATGCAGTATAATTATTTCTCTTCTTCTTTTGGCTTTTACTCTTTAGGGGTTTCCACAGCAGAACATCTGCCTCCACCATGTCCTCTGCATATAACCAAAACATCTCATACTTGCCTTTATTTCCAAACCTTTCAACCTAAGCTGTCCCTTGATTATGCACATTTCTAATACTGTCCATCCTGGTCACTCCCAATGAAAATCTCAGCATCTTCAGCTCCGCCACCTCCAGCTCTGCCTCCTGTGTTTTACAGTACCACTGTCTCCAAGCCATGCATCATTATGATAAATAGGATTACTTCTTATTTACTTTATTGGAACACGTCCAGAAAATATGTTTAACATGTACAGTACACAGTTTTAAATTAACACATTTAACAACCTGTACAGGTTAAAGGGTTAACTGTTTAGTGTGACCGTCCCTTAGGCCGGAACAATAGCACGACCCTGTGACCGGATCCGCAAATATTTATATTAAAATACACTGCACATATAACCACAAAAATTGCATCCGTTTTCATGATGGATCCCAGTTGTCAACTTTGAATTTCCATTAAAGAAATTGCATGTAGAGGACAATGCAGCACATCTGCAAAGATTTACTTTTTTGTTGATTTACTGGAAAAATGACCAGGCTGTTGCAGCATAAATAATTTAATCTTACTGTATTTCACTACATTAAATGCATAAAGACGGGGATGAATTGACTTTGCATCACTTCATTAGGTTCATAAAAACCTAATTTATTTAGATACATCTCATTGCTGACAGTGTATTCAGATGTGTCTCTGTGCTAGCACTCAAAAATATCATGAAAGTCATAATTTTTTCAAACCAAACAATACTGTCAACTTTTTGTTGCATCTGTTTTGTTGCTCGTGCTGGATTTATTATATTGATATACTTTAGTGTGGTGCTTTGTAATGTAGACAGGAATGAGGCAGGTGTTGTGGTCAGAGACGCTGCAGAGAAGAGCTTTGACTCGCTGGCTTCTTAAAGACATGCTGATGCTCACAAATCTTCGCTGACCTTGTTCTCCGTTCAAGGACGGTATGGCGCTGCTCAAAATCTGCTCTAGTTTATTAGCTGTGCAGCAACCGTTGCACAATAATTATTTGCAATGACAGGAAAGTGCAACAAGGCCCAAGGGAGAATGGAAACATTTCTGCATCAGAGCAAGGATGAAAATTAACGAGCAATTGGAGGAAAAGGTGAGAATTGGGTTGAGTCTGCTGATGATTCTCTGAGGTACAGTCCAGCACTCGGCATCTCTCAGAGTAAGGTTAGTGGAGCGGCGTGACAACAGGAAAAGCTGTTTATCTTTGATATCCCTCAATCAGTAATCAGGGCCCTTGTTTAGTCAGTTATTTGTCATTTGTGCCTGTTTGACAGCTCGTAAGCCCATAAAGATCCAACAGAACACTGAGCTTCATAAGAGAAAGGCAAATCCACACTTTATAGGATTACTGACTTCGTAATAAAATATAACTCGACACCCTGAGCGAATGTTCCATTTATAGGATTTATTTTGTAGATCACAAAACACGGGGTTGACTGCTTTGCTGAGCATAAGGAGATCAAATGGTGCAGCCCCAGTTCTAACAGTGAGCTAAGCTTTTCAATATGCATCACCTCAACTGACACCGTGAGAGGTAAATCTGCTTGGCCATCAATACTGTGAGGGAGGTTGTTGAACATGATCCAAAATGCATCAGATGATAGATTAGTGAGAAGGGTTTAAATGAAATAAGGCTGCTTACTGCCTGGAAACGGAACAGAAACAGATGCAAATACTATCATTTGTGTGGAATAAAAATATGAATCAGTGATTCCCATTCAGGCATAATTTTACCCCAGAGAGTAAACTGCAGTGGTGAGGGGTGGAAAGGATGACAAGAAGCACAAATAATTTCATGAAATAAAACCATTTCTTTGATTCAAAAAAAAAAAAAAAGATTCTTCCTTCAACCACAGCAGATCATCTGCCTCTTTGTTGTCCTCTCCATTGTGTCACCAACTGTCCTCGTATCCATCTTCAACATCCGTTGTCCAATATAATCACTATCCCTCCTCTGTACATGACAAAACCATGTCAACCTTGCCTCTCTTACTTAATCTATAAACTGCTCAACCTGAGTTGTCCATCAAATATGCTAATTTCGAATTATGTCCATTCTGTTCACTCCCAATGAAAATCTCGGCATCTTCAGCTCTGCCACCTCCTGCTCCGCCTCTTGTCTTTTAGACAGTGCCATTGTCTCCAATCCATGCAGTACAGCAGGTCTCTCTACTGTCTTGTAGACCTTCCTTTTCACTTTTGCTGCTGTCCTTCTGTCACACATCGCTCCTGACACTCGTCTCCACCCACTCCACCCTGCCTTCACTCTCTTCTTCACCTCTCTTGTGCACAGTCCATTGCTTTGGATGTTTGACCCTAGGTATTTAAACTCCTCTACTACCTCTACTCCTTGCATCTTCACCGTACCACCGGTCTCACTGTCATTCACACACAGGTATTCTGTCTTGCTCCTACTAACCTCCATTCCTCTTCTCTCCAGTGCACGCCTCCACCTCTCCAGGCTCTCTTCCACCTGCCCCCCTACTCTCACCACAGATTACAATATCAACATAGTCCACAGGGACTCCTGCCTGACCTCATCTGTCAACCTGTCAATCACCAATGCAAACAAGAAGGGGCTCAGGGCAGATCCCTAATGTAATCCCACCTCCACCTTGAGCCCATCCATCACTCCAACTGTACACCTCATTGTCCTCATACATGTCCTGCACCACCCTCGCATGCTTCTCTGCCACTTCTGACTTCATCATACAATACCACAGTTTCTTTCTCTAGAGCCAAAAAGACACAGTGCAACTCCTTCTGATCTTCTCTTTACTTATCCATCAACACTCTCAAAGCAAAAATCAAAATCTGTGCTACTATTTCTTAGCATGAACCCATACTGCTGCTCGCTGATCTTCGCTTCTTTCCTTAACTGGGCGTCAACAAGTCTTTCATATCTTCAGTGAGTGGCTGATGAACTTAATACCTCTGTAATTCCTACAGTCTAAAAGTCCACTGCTTTCTCTCCCACACATCTCCATACCTCCACAGGTATGCCATCTGGACCTTTCTTCTCTATATCCTTATCAGAGCTGCACTTACTTCCTCCCTCCTTACTAATCCTCTGCACTTTCTGAGACACTATCCCTCCTCTATCTGTCCTTCTCTCTCTCTCATTTCCTCATTCATCAGCCCCTCTTTTCCAAATACTCATTTCATCTTCTCAACAAACTCTGATCATTTGTTAGAACATTTCCATCGTTGTCCTTAATCGCTCTAACCTGCTGCACATCCTGTCCAGCTCCGTCTCTGTCTAGCCAATCGATACAACTCCTCCTCTCCTTCCTGTGAAGGTGTTCAGCCTTGGCCCTCTGTGCTACTTCTTTCTTCATCTCCCTAGGCGTCACACTTATTCTTTGCCATCTTCTTCCTTTAGATACTTTTCTATACTTCCTTGTTCAAGTCTCCTTGCCTTCTTTCCTCTGTCCAGAGGATATACTAAACACAGCAACACCTTTCTGAACTCTGCACAACATTCTTCCTTCTTCAGCTTCTTCTTCGGCTCCACCTTCACTTGCTTCCTCTTTTTGGTTTCCAAAAATCTGTCATCCTGCAGACTACCATCTAATGCTGCTTAGCCACGCTGTGAACCAAATTGTGATAGAAATTAAACTTGTATTTGCATACATAAAAGCAAAAACAAATGTTGCATTTATATTTCGGTTAAGTATATTTGAAACATAATAATCAAATCTAACATATTTTCAGTAATGAAGAGGATCTTACCCTCCATGGTGACAAAGAGTAGCAGTCAGGACTGTGTTGGTTTGGTTTAGTTTAGATTAGTTTATTAAATGTTTTTGTGTAAGGGACACAAAATACATTAATCTTAGTTCCAGATTTAGCTGCTAGCAAATGTTTCAATTGTAGTCACTGGTCAGGTCATCAGACACAATAAAACACAAAGCATACACACATATGAGCACATATGCAACACACACTTTCAACTTGAAGGTTGTAGGTTTGATTCCCAGCTCCTCTAGTTTACATGCTGAAGTGTCCTTGGATACACTTGGCAAAGCTGTGGTGTAAAGCAGCTTTGAGTGGTCATCGAGACTAGAAAGGTGCTATAGAAATACAACCCATTTACCAAACCATTTGTCTTCACAACAATAGAGAATAAATGAATAGATTGACAATTGCTCATCATTATGTTAAATTAAACACTTATTCCACTGACTCTAGGGTTTGTGTAATGAGGACACAACATATGCAGCAGCAAAAATAACACATCAAGCAGTGACAACTACCAAAAAAAAGACAGTCTGTCTAACTCAAGTATAAGACAAAAAAACATTTCAATATCAAATTTCTTGTTTTGTAGAGACGCATTGTACTGGCACAGATTTTACTGAAGCATCCAGTTCAAAATCATATTCAGAGATGAGCCATGCAAGAAAAATAAACCCTTTTAACGCTGTGCTATTTTCTTCTCCATTTAAAAGTTGAAATGAGCCCATATAACACTGTTTCTTTCCACTCTACAAATTCATCTTTTCATCTTAAATCAAATCATATGAGCTGTCCCCTGGTTGCATAAAGACAGGCTGACTGAATGTGTGTTCCCCAGCCTCTTTACATCTAAGTGCATCTAAGTAAGAACACATTTCATGCTACACGATATTGTTTTGGAGTTGCATGTAAGAACTGTTTGCGTTTCCCATGGGTGGAGCTAATTACCAGCTGTGAGTGATGTGCGCTTTCTTCCTCTCTTCCTTCATTTTTAATATGCCCACATGGTTTTCCCCACACAAGATAATATGTGCATGAATACATGTGTTTGTGTGTGTGTGTTGGAATGACACATATCTGGCGTATGGGTTTGTGCCTTAGACAGACATGTGGGCCGCACAAAAGAGCGATATATCCTAGTGTATGAATAATTGTAAGCTCAAAATGATAACATCTTATTAAGTGAGTCAGTGGGAGGGTCTGCTTTTTTCATTTGTCTAAATGCCTTTAGTGCCACAGCCTATTATTCTAGACTAACAGGCATTATCCTTTTCTTTGATAATATCACTAATGATGATGTTTGTGGCCTGTATGAGCCCGTGCCCACTGTATTCAACTGGCCTTGTTTTACTATCTTACAGCAGGAGGCTGTATTTGTGTAGGCCACAGTGCAGTTTCTTGTTAGATGACAGAGGACCGGAGGATACTATGATCACTATATGAAATGTCAGAATATGCATCACCATCCTTGCCATGAGTTCTTCTGCCTTTCCTTCTGAGTCAATCACATGCTCTGCATTGAGGAAATATCAATGGGTACCAGACATGATGGCAGTGTGAATTCAAGACACAACAATCTTCACTGCAGAAATGTCTGCTGATGACTCAGAATGGTTGCTGTGTGTGAAAATTGCACATCATCGAGCGGCCGGCAAGTGAAGGCTGAAAAGGAAATAAGTCAAGGTGAAATCAAGCTTTTTCAACCATCAGATGTGAAAGAGATGTGCCTCCTCCTCCTCTCTTTGTGAGACGCACACTCGCCAAACTTGAAAAAGCCGGATGAAAAAAGGAAAACAAATCAAGCATTCTCTCTGCTTTCTCTACAGTCATGTCAATATGAGGCTAAGTGACTGTTCAATATTCTCCACCAACCTCGAAAATGATGAGAGGAGGGTGATGATGTAAGAGTTACATCTGCTGCAGAGTATTAGAGAGGGAGTTGGCGCAGAGAGGATGGAAAGGAGGAGCAATAGAAAGAAAGACAAACTGACAGATTCAGAGACAAAGAGCATAGAAAGTACTGTAATAGTGGGAGTAGTGGCAGCTTTACAGATGAGGTTTTATATGACTGTTGTGCTGTAATCTGCTTCTAATGCACTCACATCTGCAGTCTGATCAATTATTTACACAATATGTTGCTCTCATACTTAAGTCATGCGATTTACCCAGATGAAAAAAATCATTACCTTAAATGCCTTGGATTTGCTTTAAGATATATTCAGGCTTAATAGACATGCTCTGCCCACACTGATTGTATTGAGTGTCAGATCACAATCCACAGTCAGTGGATTTTTTTTTTTACTGCACGGCTACACATTCTCAGGGGAAAAACTCCCACACACCCCTTATTCAGCTTCACAGTGGTGTGAAGATGTGTGTTGTGTTAGATTGGTCGAGGTGACCATTTGAATAAGTGATGCATTTGTACAAAAGCTGTTAATAGAACGTGATGTTGCTGTGAAGGAGGACATCCTGGATGAAGTACATGGTGAGCCTCTCGGCAGATTGTAGCAGCTCTAACACTGTCATTATAATATTCAGCAAATGTTAAAAACAAAAACATGTTTTCAATAATAATAACAATAAGCAGCTGAGTAAACTGTACATGCTTAAGGCAGCCGGGCAACAACAATAGTGTTTTGGAGATCAATTTTCATTTAAAAAACCAGCTTTGACACCAGTGTGGATGGTCACCCTTTTGGCTGTGTTTTGAGTTTACCTCCTCATTTGTGCTGTCGAGAGTTCTTCTATAATAACATCTCAGGAGCTGCTTTCCAATTGAAAAAGTAAGAAGGAATTACAATGAAGCTGAACTGCAGACACAATAAGGTCTATGGGGAAAAGGGACACACAAAGAGAATAAATCAAAATGCCACAATAAATGTTGAATGTTTGCTTTTTACCCAGAGAAGTGTATGCTTGTGGCTACCACAGGTCAGAGTGGTGCCTCTTCTGGGACCCATAAAGAGATTTGTCAAGCCCATGTGTCTCAATGTCAAGTAGGCATTTAAAAGGATCAAGCTCGCTCCCTGACCAAGCATACTTACCTTAACAACCGTACTCAATAAAGCCACAACCATCACATTGAGTCTAGTGCGTTTCACTGATTTTAGTGGTAAAGGTTTGTCACTCTAACTCTGCAGCTATAGTTTTTTTAACTCTCCAAGGAGAAATCATTATCTCTGGAGAGTCGATGACTCTTCTCTGCAGCTCCACGGGTTTGCTTTCCATATCCCATATATATATTATCATGATCCTAATCAGGATTAGGTTAATATGGAGATTAATAATAAGATAATTCTGCTTTATATGATCTGTGGTCTGTGACGTGTAAATATTGTAGTTATCAGACATCTTAGAGTCAGGCCGATGTATTATGCCAAAAGTTTGTATAGGAATGACAACAAGGCCCAGCTCAGTGAACATAAGAGGTAATTATGAAGCATCGTGAGCTTGCTGTAGCCACACACAGCTCTTATGAGACTGGAAACAGAGTTATGATGGATTTTGTTTTAATAGCTTCGGAGAATTCAGTGCATTATACAGAAAATAAAATCAAAAGTCTCAGTGTGATGAAAATTAGACTGATACTTAGTATCAGACAGAGCAGTTTAGAATGGGTTGATGAACATTTACGCTGTGAATTTGTAACATCAGAGTACACATTGTGGAGCAGTGGTACCTTTGGGAAATATCATACAAGCTTTTGCAACAGCTTGAGTTCAGTATCTTTCTTTTGCTACTTTCAGAATATCAGGTTCTTTAGCTATTGTGTATTTCTCACCTACCTATGAAACTCAAAACCACAGAGTTTCGAGAAAAGCAACAACAGACCAAACAGAGATGAGACGTGCCCCATAGAGGTCATAGCTGCAGTGCTTTACACTCTAAAGAAAGAGCAGACATGGAGTGTTTACAGAAGAGCAATTCATGACTGGAGCCTGACTGATGGGGGTGATCTCTGGGTTGATGTCGGCTCATCACAAATATACCGAATTTGGTGTCTTGCTTGATACGTTTTGAGGTATGTTGACAGATTTGAGGTAATTTAGAAGAAGTGCCACCATTAGTTAGTTTGTCCAACGGAAAACTGACAGGTTATTTTTTATGTCTCTGTGCTTGGCCACTGCCAGAGGCTGGAGGAATTATATTCTCTGGTTCCTTGTCTATCTATCCTTCCTTCAACATGATATCTCAAAAATTATTTGAGGGAATGTCATTTACAAATAGTTCCTTGATGAAATGTTTAAACTTTAGTAGTCAAATGCAATTCATTCCACACAATTAATTTAGTCTTCTATAAACATTTGCTTGCGCACTTTGATGACCTGACTGGTATTTTGATGATCAAAGGTTGAAGTTCCTGAGAGCTTTCAGACCCTTTTTGCCTTGTGAATGTCACATATTAAGAATGAAGTTCACTTAGACTTAGGTGGACAAAGGTCAAAGTTACAAAACATATTTTTGGCCTCTTAAACTAAAAACTGCATTCATCAGCACACGCATCTAAATGTTGGACGGTAATTTTTCAGTGAGTTAAAATAATAAATATGTTGGTTTAAACTAGTCTTTATCTGACATAAGTGCAGTTGGGAGACAGATCTGACACTGAGGAATAAAGTCTTCACCCTGTGAGTGAAGAATCTGGAAACGGCTCCATCACCTTGCCAGTAGGGATAGATTGCTTGATGAAAAGATCTGGAAGTAGACCAAACTGGGTTTGACTGTTGGTCTTCCACATAAAGAGAATTTTAATGCTCAAGATGTGAAAAATTAATCTGCAAGGCAAAGAAGCATCTTGATATTTGCTACTGATGCAATGTAAAAGAAGCTGCTGCTGACAATATAGTTTGTTTGTCAAAAATGATTCCAGGATCTTTTTGATTCCAGGATTTTTTTTGACGTGTGGGCAGAGATTTAAAAGACAGTGTCCTGGATACATGATAAAGGCACTTCTCAGCTCCAGGGACAAGAGGCTGTAGATTGTCATAGTTATTTTGCTTAAAATGTTAATACAGTAGTAATGGATGCTATGTCTTCTAAAAACAGAAAAACAGACTTCAGTAGGATCTTAAACAAAGAGAATTGTTCTGGGCCTAAAATGGAGCCATGCTGTGCACCACAGGAGACCATAGGAGAGAAAGATGAAAATGTTTTCATTTTTACTGATTGTGATCAATGTTGAAATACAATGTATTCAACTTAAAGTTGAACAGATTTAAAGGCTTTTCATTGTATCCTCACTTGGTTAGTATGCATCTTTGTAACAGTAAGCAGCACAAAAATATATTGTTTTTTTGTTTTTTTTTTTAAACCACATGGTAAAATGTTTAATATTAGTTGTAATTATTTTGTTAGAATTGT
Organism: Solea solea; assembly: GCF_958295425.1. Lineage (NCBI taxonomy): Eukaryota > Metazoa > Chordata > Actinopteri > Pleuronectiformes > Soleidae > Solea > Solea solea. The sequence continues at coordinate 12,302,385 of NC_081147.1, read as the reverse complement.
GACTTTTTTAACATAATGTTGGTAGAAAAATAGAACATTATATGATGCTAGAAAATCACACAGTTGTTACCAAAAACAATCTGCTGCCAATCTCAAAGTCAAGACAGGATCTTATTAGGATTAAGGTGGTCAAATATTTGCGATGAGTCATAAATCAAGTTAATCTTGCGGCTAGATGGAAGCCCATGAGACATTCTCTTACCCAGAGGAAAACAAAGGCGCAAACCGAGATCGGTCCAACCTAAATAAACATCTGTGAGCAAATAAACACAACAGATTTCTGCAAAAGGTCAAGTGCTTCATTCTGAAAAGGAAACACAGTCAGGCTGCGTTCCACCATCTTATTCTTTGCCAAAGCGTCAACAACCATGTTCTAAACAAACTGAGTTGTCAGTACTGGACAACGACTCGTCTTCACAGGAGGCTGTTTTCATCACGGTGACATGCAAGAGAAATAGTCTTACATGCCACACAGACAGCAGGCACAGTAAGGAAACAAAGAAATGAGCTAAGATATGTATAGTGATGGAGGCGGAGGAAGGGATGGAAGCTGACAATTTAATCCTGGACATATCCTGTTGGATTTATATGTTAATAATGTGCACCCGCTCATGGTGGACAGAGGGGCTGTGGATGCTCTCACCATTGAATGAGGTCATTTACTATACCAGCAGGACTTATCACAACCTAAGATGAGACCAATACTATCTGCAGCATGTTCCTGTGATGGTCCTTTCACACAGCACATATTCGATTATGGATGTTGCACTGAATGCAAATATACTCTGATTTTTCTCACAACATCCGCGTGCGAGGAAGACAAATACAGAAAATGGATTCCATTATAAATGATTTTGTGTATCAACCACATCAAAAATGATATGCTAAGAGTGCATTTATGACTCCTTATTTTATCTGTAGCGCTATATGGCCCATTATAAAAAAAAAAGAAAAGAAAAAAAGATGAACATATTTCCCCTTATTGTGTTCCACTAAAATGTCCATAAGGACAGATGCCCACAGCCACTAGGACATACTGGTTCAATGACTCTTTCACTGCATCATAATCTTTGTCTCATCAAATCACATCATAGTTATGTCCCCCATGATGTGGCAATTTGTCACTGTAGTTTCAGTTGAGTGCTTTGTAAATGCCCTGAAATTCACCTTATGTTTGCTTTATTATTGTAACGTGATCAGTGTAAAATGTGAAAAGGCTGAAGGTTTTCATGAAATGCTGCTAATGATTACAAATTTAGGATCATTAACATAATTAATATTGTCATTCCAAAGATTTCAGTTGCCCTTGATGTGTGACTTAACACATTGGGAGCTTTAAACAATAACACATTTAGTACTGTGGAACGTTATCTGCTCAGACTGTTGCCTTTGAAGCCGAATAAGCAGTGAAATCTGTAGAATAACACCGCACCTTTAACTGGGAGCGTCCTTGAGTCGGTGAGCATCTTATGCATAAACCAGTGAGTTGTTTATTAGTTTACTTTGATCTCTTGCAGCGTCTCAGACACATACAGTGTCTTACACACACACACACACACACACACACACTATACGATAATGACAGAAGAAAAAAACAAAGAAACTGCAAAATACTCCACAAGCACTTTGAAGTTGGTTTATAAAACAAATGCTGTGTTTAAGTCTGCAAATTTCCACAGTCACACTTGCTACTTTGAATGCATAAACATCATATTCAAACTGAAGTGTGGCAGCATGCAGAACAGCTAAAATGCAGAATGCAAATTGATGGACACCCTCAATGGTCATTTTGACATTATAATGGAAGGAGAGGGGTCACCAGTGTGGTTGTTATTGTTAAAATGGCTGCTGAGGAAGGATAACATTTTGGTTTATTATGAATGTGAGGTCATACACTGAGGCACACAGTACATTGTTTTTTAAATTCAGGTGGGTAAAGGTACTTATCAATTTTACATGTTGTAATAATGAGTTTGCCTAATTGAGCTGAAATGCCGAAATGCTCTCACCATCAATGAATAAACAGTGAGCACACACCGCCCTACACAGTGCACTATACGTGAGTGAACTGAATGAAATGTCAATGTAATCGACTTTACTGAAGGGACGATTTCAGTAATTGTGCTTTCAGTAATTCTGCTTTTTGTCACAATCCCTAACATAATGCAACACATAATGAAACCAATATTTAAATGACCTGATCTGAGTGTTTTTTTTTTTTTTTTTTTTAGTGGCCACTTATGTCTTTCCTAAGTGCAGGCTTTATTCCATCATTCTTCAGGCTTGTCTTATTTTGTGAATCATTGGGCCACAGAGATTATATTTGTCAGTAATGACAGTTAACGTTAGGTCGGTAGTGGCTGTCCCTCTTCAGTGTTCCAAAGATTTACATGCACATGTTGTCAAAGAGTAATAGCAGATATCATTTATTTTGGCATCCAATTAGGTTAGGTTTGTAAAGCAGTTGTGAATATGTTCATATATTCTTACTTTTTCTGTATATATGCTTTGGTTAGATATTGTCTTTGTTTACTTTTTACCTGCACATGAACTCCTAAATGGGCTCAGTTTCAGAAAGACCGATGTCCTAATGTATGCTGTCAGAGTCTTGGTGCCCAGAATGTGTACGGCTGCAGGTTTAGCCTTTGAACTACTACAGACACACTGGTGTCAGTTTTATTGTGAACCCTTGTGTCGTCAGGTGTCACCGCATGTCAGCAGAGACCTAGGAGTTGTGTGCTCGGTGTACACTTTCAGCCGTAAGTGGTAGAAAATGTCTTGGAATAATCTCTTAAGAGATCACAGAGGAGCCATTACAGTTGTTTTTCTGTAGCCGAGAGCAGTGTCAACAAATGATGCACATTGCTCTGTTTTGTCATACAAATACACTCTGGACATCAATGGACAGATGCCATATTGCATGCACACTCTCGGCCACACGTGCTGTACATATTTAGGCAAAAGTAAACCTTACTACTTTGTTAAACCTTACTTTTTACTAGCATATGATGGACTCACAGACACTTCTACTCAATGGCACAGAACATTACACATTACTGCCTTACAGCTGTGTTTCCACCGAGTTTGGTCCAGTACGTGCTTTTTTTTGCGTTTGCGTTAAGAATAGCACCAAACTAACCGTCCCCAACCGTATTATTTTTCTGTACCTTTTCCTTGGGGTACCAGAGAAATGGTACGGTACGGGTGGAGCTAGACCCACGACAGTCAACTAATTGGGCGACAGAAAAGCGCGTACTGTACCGTACTGTACCAAACTGAACCGTACCAGTTTGAGTACTTACTACCTATAAGAGTGCCACAGCACAAGCAGACTGTCTCTCATGTGACCCTAACAATTCTAATCTAACGATTCTCATCTCGACTGAAACTAACAACCTGAAACTGTGTCAGAGGGTGAACGACCTGCATTTTTTAACATAATGACTCTCTCGACGGGTATCCAGCCCACAGAGGCTTAATACTGTAGTTTTCTTTTCTACCAGTTCGTCTGAAGTGAAGAACCCTATGGAATGAGAGGTGAAATGTCTTCAACTTAAAGGAACAGTGCAACATTTATAGGTGAAGTGGCGTGTTGCAGCTGAATATCCCTCACCTCAACCTTCCCTTCCAAGTGTGTTGGAGAAACTATAAGGGCTTCAGTTATCACCAAAATTCAAAAGATGTTTACTTTGTCCTCCTTGTGGGCTAAAGTAAAAACATGGTTCCCAAAATGGCGGCCAGCTCCTGATATAAACATAAAAGACTCATTCTGGAGTGACAAAAACATTCTTACAATCAGGTGATTGCACACAAATTAAGTCTAATTATTTTATCTTCAATTTCTGCTAAATTAAAATAATTTCACCAAAATGTTACACACTCTACCTTTAACTAAAGCAAGTCCAGTTGCCTGCAGCTACACTTCTGAGGATATAATCACCTGGATGACTGTGAACCTTCACAGAAAGAAGACAAAACATATTCAAATAGTATTTTTAGGAGTTTCATCTTCGTCATCTTTGAATAATTGAACTAAAACAACTATTTCCATAATAAAAATGATATTTCCTGGATTGAGTCAAAGCCCATGTATCAAAAATCATATTGAATAGTCTTCTAAGTGAGAGGTGCACACTCCTAGTCTTTATTCATAAAAAAAATAATACGTGTTTGTTGTAAGTGTTGTGTGTAATTTATCTGCTGGCAACCAACCAAATGAAAAGTATTTTAAGTTAGAGCTGGCCAGAAAGAAGTCGTCTACTAATTATCTTCCTTTATTTCATAAGGTTTATGTTATGATAATTGCACCTCTTGTGTGTGTTAAATAGAGCCACTCTGTGTTCACACTTTTGTCAAAGTTTATGTTAAAACTCTGCACATTAAAGCGGCCATAGCATGGTGTACTTACAAACATGAAGTCATTTTTATGGTCAAAAACCTTCTAGTCGCTACAAACGAGCCGATGTAAATGTCTCGTCACTGACGCTCTCGTCAGCCGTGCTGTTTCAGACCAAAACCACACCCGCAGAAAACGGACTGTCTTGTGATTGGCCAGCCAACGAGAGCTTTCCCACTGTCTTGTGATTGGCCAGTTACCTGGAAGTGACGTAATTGGCACGTCAACTCTTAGATCTGCAGCTCTCCCTCTGGAAAGGCGGATGCACCGCTAGCAATTATCAAAACATTGAGTAATGCCATAATCCCTTACGCATTTGAAGACACTGTGACAAGTGAAAGACTGCTGCAGGACGCCTGTAGCTTGGATAACGTTGTGGTTACCGAGATGATAAACAGACATGCAAATGAAACACGAGCGTAGCGTGTAGCTTAGCCTATCGCTAATGCTAAACGACAAAACAAGCACACAAAGACAGTTATATACGTATTGTTGTCACTGCTCCTTCCTTTAGGTGAAGTTTGGTAGTAGTAGTTCTTCTTCTTCTACGGTTGAAAGTACGTCACCGGATGTGCCCGGACTCTAGTGCCAGGACTAGGTGGCGATGCTGTTTAGAGGAGTGGTGAAATTCGCCAGTGACGTAACTAGTCAACGGAAGTGCCGTTCCGCTTCGTAGAGCTCAGGAAAACAATCAAACCCTGCACTCTCAGCAGTGGCTGAACTGATTGTTATGGACTTTTAGGGCTTCATAAACGAGTTAATGACGCAGATACACACAAAAACGCAGCGTTAATTAGCACTTCCGGGCTATGGGATCTTTAAACCATGTATTACACCAAAAACCAGAAACTCAACAAGAACATCAAACTATTAAAAGAGATAATTCTGCAAAGATCTTCAGTAGTTAAAAAACATTAATGTACCGTGACAGCTACAGTATACAAGAGACGAAAAATAAATCATAGTCCTACAAAGAATAGAAAATAAAGAAATGGGTTAAAATAACTTTTTCTATTTTTAAGAGTAAAAAATGTCCAAACGTCTGTGATACATTTACTATGTGCCTTGAATGAGCACCATTTGTTTGCAGCCACATTGTTTTTGTGTTGTGGTCCGCCTTTATGATTTATTTGGTAATGGGTGTCTAAAGCAAGAACAAGTCTGAGAAGATAAAAGCTCCTCTTCAAAGGCAGTTCATTTGAGTTCAACCCCCGTTCATTTCCTGTCTTTGGCTCAAACTCTCACTCTTCCACTTCTCCATTCACAGCATCTCAGAAACGCTAGAAATCCCTGAATATCAGGAAAAACTCTCCAGGTTAACACTGTCTGACTGTCTGAATTATTTTTTTTATATGATTAATCTTTGTTGTGACCAGTGACAACCAGTTATTATAGTCTCGTTACTCGTCGTAAAACATGAAGACCTGTAAAAGCTGTCACTGTTCCTATTGTTCGTTCGCATTCTAACTAAATTGTCAGTTTTCAAATGGTGTTTTCTATAATAGCAAATTAAACAAAACATATTTGGGATTTAAAGTGTTTTTTGGACAGAAAAGCATTCTTCATCTATCAGCACTTCAAAAATATGAATATATCAATTCTTTCTTCTTTCTTTTCTAAAAAAAAAAAGGAAAATTAAATTTAAATCTAAAATATAATGTACCACCTTACCTAAAAAGCAAGTTATAAAGCACATGACTTTAAGAGTGAATTGGGTTTGTTGTGCGAGTACCAGTGGGATGTAGTAACCTCATGCGCCAAGTGTTTCTGTAAATGGAACGACTAAACCTCTGCCAAGTACAGTGGAGCAAGCTCATTTTAAAGTGTGCACTATAATTATGATTTTCCTGTTTACATTCTTACATTCACGTGTGATAATCAAACACCTCTCATTTGTGTTACATGTGGTCTGTCATTACTCATTGTCCAATTTGGCAGTTGAAAATATTGGAAGTTGAACCACTAAACAGAACTCAAACACCTCACCGTCACGGAGATCTGCAATGTTTGATTGTAAATAATGAATGCTAGCCCTCCATTGTCTTTATATCGTACACGAGAAAGCTTTTATGCAGTCAAGAAGTAGTTTGAAAAATCAATGTACCATAGCCTGAGGTCACACTTTTTATTGTACCAATGTTATACATGAGCTTCTGAACAAATAGATGAAAGCTGTGCTATTAAAGGCAAGTGAAGAGAAAGGTGTAAGGACAAATCAACCCAATTTCAGTTGCATGGATCACATATGTGTCTCTTTCGTTTATGTCCAATGGATTCGCCACAGGTGGTCCTTATATTTAAAAAATGTTTTCATGTGTTTGCCCTTCTTTGCCCCATTTAAAGCTGCAGTGTGTCACTTACAAACAAATAGATTTTACATTTAAGCTATTGCCAAATGAGTTCACACAGTGGTGATTATGTCTATCAGCTCTACACGACTCTCTGTGTGTTTCTTCGTAGCGATGTTTTTAACTGAGGATCTTTAGGGTCTGGAAATGGATTATCAGCACCACATCACAGCAGCACTGCTCCTTAATGCATGTGTGAAAAATAAAACCCACAACCCTGACATGTCTGTGTATCTTGCCCTTCACTATACCTGATTCAGAAGCTTCGTCTGGAGGTTCAGAGTTTATTTCAGAGTTGACAAAGACCAGTTTGTCCACGTATCGAAAAACTTGCAGCATTCCAAAACCCTAACCTTAACCCCGCGCCTTGGAAAACATCACGAGAAATGTGCATCGTGACCATGTCAGGACTTTGTGTCCCTCTGTTAGAGACTTGCATGTGAACTGCCCATAAAGCTATACAAGAGAGACCTTACTGGTCATGAAACAAATGACTCCCTTTTTATGTCACTGCTGTCAATAAATGTGTCTCATCTGGTTCAAGCCCACGTCTCATAACTTTCAGTCTCCTTTGTTTTCTTTCTTCGATTTTCTCATTCCAGAGATTCTGTCATGTTTCTCTTCTGCCGTCACAAAAACTAGTTCTGTGAAATGATGCTGCCTGCCTCAAGTCATTTATAGTTAACTTTAAAAAAAGTAAACGGCAACTTTTCATAGTCTGTATGAATTGCAATTTGTCAGACAATTGCATCAGGGTTTGTTTCATTAAGAGTCAGCCAGGCTGAACTGTTGATAATACTGACGTAATTAGACTTTCCAGAATTGTTTGCTTTAGTTTGCTGTCATTTCGTACAGATTTAAGTGCAGATTCATTTTTCGCCACTGAAACTGACACTTCTGACACCACCAACATAAAGATGTTGAATCAAGTCAAAGGAGTTGGTGTTTTTCATGTTTGACACAATTATTTATTCTCGCATTTAGTTGAGTAGACTATTATTTATGGCCCTTTTCAAGGGCTAACCATATGTAAGACGTAGCAGCAGACGGACTGTGTGAACAACAGATGTACCTAGTGTTGCTTAGCTGGTAAGATAAGTACTTTGTTTGAAAAGATGTGATTTATTTGCTTTTTCCAACACACATTTATATGAGATAAATGCAGTTATTTTGGTTTAATGACACCATAACCTCACCATGATTGATATGGAATTGTCATTGAAAGTTTTTAGCACAGCAAGAAACTACAACATTAAGTAAGTGATGAACTTTTCTTTTTTTTTGTCAAACTTCATCAATTTTGTAAATATTTGTTTGTTTCCAAGGTGATTTAGGAGACAGTCTCTAAGTGTCTCACGGACTAACTAATACTGCTGTGTTTGTTTTTATTTGAATTTGACACCGTCTAACATGCACCGACAGAATAACTCTTGCTCTCACAATCCTTGCAGTAATAACATTTAAACATTCCATTTCAAAACACTCATTTTCGGAATAATTCAGTTGTAAATCCAATCAAATGCCTCATTAGTAGGAAACAAACATGGAAATGGACCCGCATCAAATAGAAAAAAAAAAAAAATAATAGAAATACATTTTAATTTATGATCACATCAGCATCGGATCATTTAAAGCTCCAAAAACTCTGATTACTTTGAGAGATGACATGTGATGCAGCAGACTGGAAAAAGTCAACTAAATAACAAGGCAACTAAATAACATGCAAATTGAAAGACAGCAGTGAATTGCACTCTGAGGAGTTATTCGCCCTGTGGAGAGTGCCAGTGGCTGCTCGTATGCATGCATGCACAGCCTATGAGTGAGCATGAAACCATTTGGCCCGCTGCCTCCATTTCCAACCATTCACAGTCTCTGTTGGACGACTCTGCTGTGAGAGTGCTTAGCGTCCACTTTGACTTGATGAAGCAGAATGTCCTTTGTACTCACAGAATTAATAAAAGCTCATATATATTCCCATGGGTGCCGTTTAAAAACAAAAATGCCATGATCACAAATGGAATTCTTATTCCTGCTCCATTCCTGTAACCGTAGAATTTTCATGTAGTATGTAAATATCTGTATATACAACTCTCTACAGAGCTATAGTAGGATTTATGCATGCCATTCTGTCACTTCAGAGTTCCCCCACATTCATAATTAATAAACAGCAGCACCAACTTCATTTCTTTAGATGACAACAAAAACAGAATTCACACAGCGGGAAGATGCAGCAACCCAATTAAGTTGCATGCTTCAACAGACTGATATGTATTTAGTTAACAGTGGGAGATCACTCTGCATAAAAGCAGCTTCCTCCTCATGTCACTTTGTGATTTGTTCTTGTTAACCCTTTTCAAAAGTTTAGAGGTCAACGGGGGTTAATGGAGAGCATGCTCACAGTGGCAAAGAAAAGATAAGTAATTATTGGTATATTGAGCTGCATTCATCTTTGTCTTTAATTTTTAAAGTACAAACCATCATATCTCTGTGGACAATCTCCCGGACATCTTAATTACCCTATTGACACGTCACTGCTGTATAAGTATGTTTTGCGTCAACGCTGCTCTCTGGAGTTGCTATTCCAGGATCAATAAAGCACTAATAAGACATAGTTAATGTTTATTAAGTGAGCGTTAATGGTTTTTTTTCAGCCTCGTTATAAAAATCATGTCCCTGCCTCTTTGCAAAATTTATTATAAGTGGAGTCCCTGCAAACATCTTAATGTAATGGTGAGAAACGGGGACATCACTTATATATGCAGTTTTTCCTTTTTTGCTGATAGTCTGGGACGTTTTTATGAATTGTTTAGGAGAGGCATAAATAAGCGGAGCATTCATTTTTTTCTATCTTGACACAAATTGTTGTGCTTCTTTGTTTGTGACGTATACAACGCTGTTTATAATTATAACACTTATGGCTCTTTTTAATTGTAGTATCCCACTAAGCTGTGGCTGCGAGACGGAGAGCTGAAACTGAAGCAGCTCAATGGAATTCAGCCGTTATTAATTCAAACGTTTACACTTGTGATTTTCTGACATGTCCAAATGTCTGCTGCGCTGATGATACAATGACCAAGGTGTGAAGGGACTTCTCTGTACAACCTACAGCTCAGTAAATCGGAGGCTAATAATAATTCACTGGGAACATGCATTTATTTTCAAAAGAATGAGCAACTCACTGGGGCGTGAAATCACTGTGAAACTGTGGCATATGGGAGAGATCGCAGGTGACTGCAGAGGACTGCGCTCACTCGCAGTTTCCATTCAAATGAAAGCCTCTAAAGTCAAATCACACCAATCATTGCGTAATCAATAGATTAAAATAATTGTTTGTTTGGTTTTCCTTTGCGAGAACAGCAACTCACTTCCAATTCCTCAAGACATAAATCACACATCAGCTCTCGTAATGTGTTCACTGGTTTGTTAAACAGCTTGTCAGAAATCGGGGTTATAATTTGGACTGAACGCGATCTCTTTAGTCGATTGTTTTATACTGGCTTTTTCACAAACCATGTTTCTAATTAATATGGAATCCAACATACAGTACACAAATCAATACGCTAAATATATTTACACCATTCCTTTACACTCACAGCACTTTTAGTAAGTAAGAGTAAGACGTGCATGTGCTGGGCAGAAAAAAAATCAATACTTGTCTACCATCAAGGAAAATGGGTCATTTCATATTCAAGCTTCTAGTTTCACGTGTGGCTAATCAATAGGTCAGAGCTGGAGATCAGCTTAACAATAACGATAACACCAATCTTCTGGTGGTGATCAAAAATACAAACAATACAATATACTGTCAATGATGAAAAAGAAAGGGTGGGGGAGGGAGGGGGGAAGGGAGGGACACTCTCGAAGATACAATGACTGGATGACTGAGAATCTTCACAGATGAAAAAAAGAAACTCTGGGACTCTCGGTGTTTAATCTTTGGAAAGTTGTCCTGGAACTTGTTCAAAGCTTTTCTCTACGACTGAACTGATGCGCTGGCCTCTACTCTTCTCAAAGTGTTCACTAGCTCAGTAACTGGCTGACACAGGCTCTCAACATCCACAACATCCACAACATCCACAGCCAGTAATTGTGTTGACTAAAAGCACAGATGCAGCAGCTAATGTGGAGAATGTGGCGTAATGTGAAGAGGCTGGATTAGGGCGGAGGAGTAGGAAGAGCGTGGCATTAGAAGGTGGATTCAAGAAAAACTATAAGATTGCCCGCACTCACATCTGTTTAAAGAAAAATTGTTTTATTTGATCTTTTATTATCAAAAAATACAACGACGTGAATTTGAATTTTTTATTTCTCTGTCAACAGCTAATTTCTCTGTGGTCTTATGCTGGGGTTACTTATGAATAATAAAAATCTGTCAGCATGGCGAGCGTGCCATAGTGTAACATTGCTTTGCTACTACATTTTCAGTCTCTTCTTGTGAGCTCATGATAAGATGTCATGTTTGGGGACACATGTACAAATCTAATCTGGTTCCAGTTCCACTTCTCAGATACGTTCAGGGATTCAAAAGTCTTGTGATGTGATTTGAACCTGCAGTACTGTGGTTGACGTACAAGTGCATTCAGATTTCTGCACTTCTTTGCTTCATTGTCATACTGAAGTATGAATTGAAATTCATGTCAATTACCACATCAAACTACACTTGTGACTAACCAAAAACAGAATTGTGGAAGTTTTAGTAGAAGGATTAAAAAGGAAAAATTAAATATGAAAGTGACACAACTGTTTGTTACTGCACATTTGGAAATGCACTCAGCCACTCCGGACATAAAGTAATGGCAGACACTCTCAGATGTGTTTCTCAGATCTGGTCCTCTGAGCTTTGCAGAGAGCTCCTTCAGTCTTCATGGCTTGGTTTTTGCAGCATCAGCTGTGAAACCATGCATAGATGTAGGCTGTGTTCTTATGAATCATGCCCATTAGTTGAATTGTTTTGGACTCAATCAGAGTGTGATCACAAGCAATGTATAGTTTAATTAAAAAAAAAAAAATGGTCTGAGTACTTAGTCAATCTCATTTTTTCCTTTACATTAAATTCCAACCATTTCTATTATTGTGTATGGGGGTCGCACTGTTGGTAGCTGCTACCTTTGTGAACAAAATATAATAATGTCTTTGATTGAGCCGAGAGCAATGAATTACACTGATGGCAGAGATGCTTTGAAGACAGAAAAAGAGAGAATGTTTTATTCAGCTTCACTTCAGGCTCCACTCTCACGGGCTGCTATTTCACTGGCTCTTGCTCATATTTTTCACCGAGAGCGAAAAACCTGCGCGGCCTGTTGTTTACAATGAAACAAGGAGTAGTATTTGAGCATTAATCTACAGCTATCATCAGTCAGCAGTTACTATCAAAACATGTCCTGCTCCTGATAGACTAAACCATATATATAGTATATATATGTGTCACTCTAGCCATTTTACATCTAAATATAACCGATAAATCATTTTAAACATGTTTTATAAAATCAAATGCAAAGCATCCACTAACTCAATTGTCTCTCTGACACTACCTGCAGTTCTGAAGAGCACTTTGGATCGTGCATGTGAAGAGTGCAGTGTATAAGATGAGAAGTGCATTAGGCCCTTTCTCCCTGTAGCTCCAGATGCTTTAAGCTAAAAGATTCATCTTGAACAGAGAAGTGCTGCAGTGCAGAAGGTTCACTGAGAAATGGCCACAAAACTTTCTTGGCTCATTTAGCCGTTGGAGAACTAACCTCCAGATAACACCGTGAAAAAACAGGTTGAGAAGGACCAGCTTATGTGTGTACTGGTGGGTGAGCTTTAGTTTATGCAGTCAATTTGCTGTCTATCAGTTTTGCCATGGGAGAAGACTAATGGTGTCATCATGGGGGATAATCAGTGAAGCGAAGCACATTAGAGGGGAAGTGTTATTGAGCTACGTGTTACCCTTTCCTGTTACTTCCTGGGAGAACAATTACTGTGTTTGAGTAACCAATGATTGAGACAAGACGTGCTTACAGTGTATGTAATTGATGAGTGTTGTCGCGTTCAAAACCAGGTGAATTTGCTTTTGAAGACGGTGTCAGAGTGTGTTTTTGTTTTTTTTTTTGTTTTCAAGTTGCCAAGTGACTTTCAAAGAATGCCTTGCTGCTCCTGTGTCTCACCCCGACTGGTGAGATTCCCAAGCTGCCATCACATTTTGAAAGCGAGTAGCTGAGCAGTGTCGCTGCTGAGCAGCACCGTAACTCAAATCCAGCCACCCATGGAGGGCCTCCCTGCAGCTCCCTACAAGGAGCCCGCCTCAGTGACACAAACACACACACACACACACTCCCACACACAAATACACGCACACAACTCTGTAATAATATGTGTGTTCTCATCACATAGCCAGTGATCGTCAACCTCTGGCCTGTGGGCTACATCCGGCCTCAGGGCTTCACATCATGTCAGCAGAATGACACAGAAACTGAAAATACAGACAAGCATTTCATTTAATACATTAAAAAAAGAGTAAAGAGGATACATACGTTAATGAAGCAGAACAGTAAAATGAAGAGTACACTTGGATTTCCTCTTACTTGTTTGCAAGTACTTTAACTTGCCCTCAATTGTTTGGTTGCCAGTTGTTTAATGCTTGTCATTTACTGTGTCGCCATTGACAAATGTGGCAGTTTGAATGGAACTAATGAAGAAAACCTGCATTAAAGAATATTAATGAATTCAGAAATAAGGAGGTGGAATATAATCGGCCCCTCCAATTAAAAAGTATGGCAAATACTGATTGTTTGCTCCCTTAATCTACATTAACATTAAAAATATGTCCAAGCACATCAACGGTGATATTGGCAGACCAAATGTGTAAATATCAGAAAGCCGAAAGGTGGATCGCACTATGATCGTTTCACCAATTAATCTGTTTTGATTATTTCCAGACTTAAACCGGTGTTGCTGCTGACAGCTGAAATATGAAGAGAGGGTCAGGAAGGAGCAGCACCAGCTAATGAAGTGAGAGATGTAGCAGAGGAGGAGGAGGAGGAGGAGGAGGAGGAGGAAGAGGAGGAAAAGGAGCGAGCCAGCTTTGGCTTAAACTACAGGTGAGATTGAGAGCAAACACTTGAGATGTTGATGAGTCCAAAATGCTTGAGTGTGTGTGCTTGTTTTTAGAGTTTAAACTTTTCCAGTTGTAGAGGTCTTAATGTATATTCATATTTTTTATATAGGTTCTGCACTGTTAGAAATTCATTTAGTGTAGGTACAGTGTGTGACTGTGAAATGGAAATAACAGTTCTATTATATTGTATTGTAGACAGAATGTGCAGTGTTCAGTTATTTACTTCTCTTCCACCTTTTCATGTGTAAAGTATTATTTATCAATCAAACAGTGAGTGAGGGAGTGAGGAGCAGTAGTTTGATAGATGTGGCTAAAATGAATTCCTGCCTTTTATGAATAAAATGTGGCTTCATATATTTTGGGGCAGGTTCATTCAACTAATTTGAATGCTGCAGTTAAAATAGCATTTTAACTGCAAACAGGGCTGATTTCTGTTTTGAGAATGACTCAGGTCTGAGAGCCTTTTCTAGTTTACTTTGTTCCCGGTCTGTTCAACTTTCTTTGAATTCTGTTCAAACTGATAATTGGATCCAAATGAACATAATTATAACCTGCTGACACAATGTCCTGCCCTTGAGCAAATGCAGTTGATGACACCTGTCATATGTGGTCCGATGCCCATTATAATATGTTACATCACTGAATTGTTTGGGTTCAGTGCGAGTACCAGCCCAGCTCCAGATTCTGAAACAATGGGGATTATTCATTTCTTTCACCCTTTCACACTGAATTTAAATGCATTCTCAAGTGGAACGTATTGAAAAACCTTTCTGCTGAGGCTTTGAGTGTTTTGCTTTTGTGAGCAGTGGTAATCTGTCTCAAATCCTCTGTTGGTGTCATGTGTTTTTTTGTTGTGCAGCTCGGACATCTGTTTATCTGTTTTAAAAACAACACCAGGTATATAGACTAATTTATGTTTCATGTGATTTTTCATCAAAACCAAGAATCTATATAAAACCCAGTTTTTGTTTGGAACGTCCTTCGCAAATATAACACAAATTCCAACTTATATTAAAGGTGGAAACAGATAAACTTTCCTCCCTCTGCAGATGAATGTGAAAACAACCTTCTTATGTCAAACTCTGCACTTACTGTACACCATTAATGCACAGTGAAGGTCGACCAGCCAAGTGAAGCAAGCAAAGCAAGACAGTTGTGTAGCTTTTCTTTTGTTTACCCAGAGCTGTAAACAAATCCCTCACTCCTTTAGAGTAAACATTGAGATTCACCGTGTGAGATCTGTTGTTTTTGGGAAAGCTCGGTTGTCTCAGAATCAGAAACATGTCAAGGAATGAATATATGTATTTATAAATATATGTGTGAAGGTGTGGGGAAAAAAAATCCATGAATAATTCATAGGCTCAAACTCGGAAGAACTTCGTACTATAGTTGCATTTTGTCTTGTAAGATCATAGATATAAGTTTGCAGTGACTTTCACCTGTTACCTTTGCTGAGAGAAGGACTGAGAGGGTTTTAGTCTCATGCCTCTGTGTTTAATTAGCAAAGTAACTGCAAACAACCATGGAAAGATTTGTTTTACTATGCGATTCAGATCTTACAGAGGGGATAAAGCAGTGAATGAGGTAAGATGATGGAAAAACCGCGAGCAGTTTCTCCAAATGCTCAGTGACTGTGTTGAACAGTGTTGTCACCAAGGTGAAGCAGATCCCTCACTTCTATCTGCTTTTATCTTTGATTAATTATAAAGAAAGAAAGAAAACAAATAAGACTAAAACACGCGTTTATCTTTTCAATGAAACTCTCTTGGTAATTAGCAAATGTGCAAATCACAGGTTACAAATATTACAGTCACACTGAGGTTAGTTAAGCTTATGTTTGGGTTATGTTTATCGTATAACATAATGGAGAAAAATGATCTTTAAGTCATTTTTTTGTGAATATTTTCAGAATGATTTTCATACGTGTAGTGTTTTCACAACTCCTCAAAGATAGTTATTTAGGGTCATCCATCCATCCATTTTCTACCACTTTATCCTCCACAGGAGGGTCACAGGGGTGCTGTGCCAATCTCAGCTGCCATAGGGTGAGAGGCGTGGTACAACCTGGACAGTTTGCCAGTCCATCACAGGGCCACATATAGAGACAAACAACCGTTCAACCATTCAACCGTTGATTCTCACATTCACACCCACGGCCAATTTATTCTGTCCAATTTACCTAATCCCCAAATTGCATGTTTTTCAACTGTGGGAGGAAACCGGAGAACCTGGAGAAAACCCACGCACACACAGGGAGAACATGTGGACTATATAGGGTCATAATTAGAGAAAATCTAGTGAAAACAACTAAAAGCAAAATGAGACTATAAAGAAAATGACATAAATGACTATATGTAAAGATGCATCAATATGCTGAATAATGAATCCCCTTCCCCATGACATTTCCTAGTGTTTCCTTCCAAGCGTCAATCAATTTAATGGAAAGTAGTTAAACATCACCATGAGACCTGAAAATAAAGATGCTACTCAGCCAGTGAGGTCAGTAACACCAGATTGTGACCAGAAGCCTAGAACAGCAATTATGCAACTACAAGGCCACACACACCAGGTTACCATATTGGTTAAAGTTAAATATGCTGCAGAAGAACGTGGTGTTAGGACGTAACAAAGTTGTGTGCATCACGATATTTGCTCCATTAAACTCAGGTAAATGATACTTGTGCAAAAAGGACAAAACTCCTGCCTGCAAGCTCAGAGTACATTTATGCAGAATAACTTTTTATCTACATGCAATTTCAACTCAAATCATTCCATTGGGTGGTTACATTTCCTCACTGTGCCTTTTCCAGTAAGTAATAAATAATGACAAGTTTTAAACTGGCTCATTAAAAATGAAAAAGTAGTATAATATCCCTTTAAGTGTTATTTTGAGAGCAGAAATGCATTTACACTCATTAAAATCTCTCAGAACACGATTTTTTTTGGGGGGGGACTGAGATTAAATGAATTTACAAACCCTCATCTTGAAAACTGTGCCTAAATACACAAGCTGCTTAACACGGAGTCAAATTGAATTGAGTTCATTAACAGCTTGAATTGTAAACTAGGATCTCGCACTCAGTGCCAGAATAAGAGTTTGGTCTCTATTTAAATAAGAGAGATTGCATAAGAAGAGATAATGGTCCCATATGCCCCCCCCTCCATGTCACCATCATCACTCAAACATAGAAAATGAAGCACATGTATGTTCAGTTCTCTTAATCTCACAGTGTCTCACAGTATATACATGTATAAAAACAGAGATTATGTTCTGGTTTCTTTTGCTTCTATGAGAAGATATATCAGTAATCTATTATTAACTCCAGTCGTTTAAGGTCAGTGACATTTGATGCAGTTTGTCATGAACCATTGCTTTAAAAAGAATAAAAAATCATGACATTTGTCATGACCTGAATCCCAAGTGAGGTAGTGTCTAGACTCCATGGTCGCCATAAATAAAAATAGAAATGTGCAACGACCACAAGAATGAATTCACTGAATTGATCCAGATCTGTGCTCAATAATGCAGCAGTGCAAAAACAAACTGCTGTTAGGAGTGTCTCATTTGATCACAATAACAGGATTATTAAACTTTGCTTTTATAATTACTTTTAACTGAGTGAAATAAACATCGATATAGACTTCCATGCATCTTTTACCACTTTATCCTCCACATGAGGGTCACGGGGAGGCGAAAGGCAGGGTACTCCCTGGACAGGTCACCAGTCCATCACAGAGCCATCAATATATACTTATTTTATTTTATTTAATTTAAAGATGCAGTATGCAGAATCACTAAAGTTAAAGTGAATTGCTAAGTCTCATCCAGGGACAGGGAGATGAAGCCTTCATCACAATGACATCTGAAAAGCTTTTATGTTGAATTTTGTGGGGTTTTCTTTACACCTTTTTTCCTTTTATTGTGGTGGTTTGCAGTACAGGCAATTGTGAGGGTGGGATAGAAACTTGACCAAAGGGACGTGCACATGCAGCTGCTTAACAGAACAGCCAAAAAACGCCACCCTCTGTCCCAGAATCTGAAAACAGAACCAAGAGCGAGTGCAGCTGTCAAGTTCTCTCTGAAATGACTTGATTTACATAATAATGGATTCATTGATTTATCAAATACAGACAAAATGTTTTTCCTTGTCTTTAGGGCTTTCATCAGAGGACCCTTTCTCTCCTTTTCCTCCCTTGAGCTTTAGTATGGCAGAAAATATTATTAAATGACATTATCTTCATAAAGTAAAACAGCGTAGTTAGATTTGAACTAGCTCTTAGCCTCACACGTGCGTTTTCATCTCACAAGGCAATACCATAGTCGGTGTTTACCAATGTACACGTCCTCACCATTTGAATAGTGCATGATGTGACATTTAAAATGATGCCCTTCAGGCTGCTTTAGGCGTTATAAGGTAAAGCAAAGCTATAAGAAATAGCTTTGTCTTATGTAAAGCACAGCCGGGTGACGGGAGTTGAGCTAAAAATTCCAGACCTTTCGTGCTTCCCTCACAAAACAAGGTCTGTATTTAATCCTTTCCAGCCCATTTCTGTTAGTTGGGTGGCACATTAATAAATAAAGAGTAACAAATGCATCACCAGCATCTGTTTTATGCCGTGAAATTATTCATGTTAATGTAGCCTCATAAGAAAGTGTTTCTCTTTATGGAAGTCAATTTGGCAAAGCAGTGTGCAATTAATTTACACAGTTTACTTTCACATGATCACAGATATTTTTTTTTATTATCTGTCCACACGTAGCACATGAAGTCCTTTCCCATTAAAGCATGTTAGCCTGTTAAAAACTGAACCAATGGAGATGCCACTCTGGCCTTGTGTTGTTTTTATTTGGTATCTTTGTGCAGCGGACACTGTTACCTGTGCCTGAGGTGAATGAAAGGTGGCCACTAATGCTCATTGCACATGCTTGCCGTGTTACCTCGACATGTCATTGCTATAAGTACAAATAGAGCCTAAGGCCGGAAAGCCTAATTAAAACTTCAATCTTCAATTCCAATAGTGAGTTGAATTCCAACCACTGATTTAATACCAAGTCCCAGTCAGATGCTTATACTTAGAAAACAGAGCTGCTTTAAGGTGACTGTCAGTAAAACAAATAATATTCCTGAGTGAAGTTTAGAGAGAGAAAGAGGAAAAGACTTTGACTCTGTCATCTGTCTGTGCTGCTGCTGCTGCTGCTGCTGCTGCTGCTGCTGCTGCTGCTGCTGCTGCTGCTGCTGCTGCTGCAACAACACTGGTAGTGAAATAGAGGCAGAGAGATGGTGGAATTGTTACCAGCTCTCTTTTTGGTAAACGGTAAAAACGGCGCTGTGTTTGCATACAAGATGTTGTTAAACTCCAAACAAACAGGTGAAAATATTGCTTCTACATGTTTTATGAACAGTTGGTTTGATACTGGAGTATTAAACATTCATATTCTGTGCAAACTAGGGCCTTCCGTTTGTTATCCAAAGTTCAGATATCCATTCAATATGGGTGGGGGAGTTCAAACTCAAACATTAAAAACCTGTTTGAGCTCAGAATATACAGCCTACAAGCACTTCAGTTTGTGTAAACTATTTACCAAGGTGTCCAGCAGAGGACTCTATATGTGCAACTTAACCATCTTTACTCATCAGAAGAAGACAACATGTTATGTTTAGTGTTGCCAACTTAGCAACTTTGTCGCTATGTTTAGCCAATATTCAGACCCCCGTAGTGACTCTTTATATTTTTTTCAGAAAGGGACAATTTCAGTTGCATACACTGGCAATTATGCAACTTTGGTGTTGATTTAAACGACTTTTAGGACAGCCAGTAGCTACTTTCCTTGCTGAAGAGACAGCACAAGCTTAAATGACCTCCTGAGTGGAGCATCACGACAATTAAGCATATGAAAGCGGCATGTGGAAGTATTTCTATTTCTACACCATAGATGGCGAAGTTTATGAACAAATGGACTCGGCTATCTCACACACAAGCATCTGTCATCACAGTGCAGGTATAATTAACTTTCATTTAAGCGTGATTTTTGGGAAAAGTGACAGCCCTGGCACTAACACTGAAGAATGATGTGCTGTAAAGTTGAGTTACTCAGATGTGCAGCTCTGGTCTCCACGTTTGTTGCAAGCTGCAGTGTTCAGGGCACAGAGGACAGAGCAAACAAGAGCAGATCAAAAAGTGGTGTCATATTCAAATTTGACAAATTATTTATAGATAAAAAAAAAAGTCTGCCCCAAATAATTTCCTCCTTCAGTCTACAGCTGAGCCACATGAAGAACCTGCTCACTATTAATAAAGTATACTGTGCTCAAGAAAAGTTGAGTTACAGCAGCTGGCGCAAAAAAGATGTGATGGAGGTGATTGCTGATCTCAGATCTGATTACATTCAGTTATCCAAATAATCAAGTGAATTTAAATCAAGTGAATGTTTATGATTATTCTATTCTTGCATAAAAAAACAGTGTTCCTAATAACATTATCTATGATAGTAAAGCAGCTTTAACAAATACCAGGACACTGACACTGGAGCCGTTACATATGGAAGTCAGGCTTCATTAATTTCAATAAAAACTAATGTACTTAATTACTTCATATAAAAATGAGGTTATGGATTATGTTTTGCTGTGTTCATTAACTGGTGCCACACCTGAGCAGATGTTTGAACTTTACTGCAAATCACCGACATTGTTCGAGCTGTGCAGTGAAGTAGTGTGTAGAAATTATCATCAGAAGTTGAACTGTTAATCTTAGCTATTATTTGCTCTCGGTCTTCATTCGGCACAGTCCTCACACATCATGTGACAAATAACCTTTGCAAGATATCGGTGGTGCGATACATCCTGGAGTGATTATTCTTTTGAACTTCAGAAAAGGCACAGACCTGGTTGTAACAGAAAATATGGCTTGGCCCTTCGTGATGATATATTTAACTTTATGAGTTGATGAGGACCACTTTAACACATCACTAGGTTTTGTCTTTGTGAGGTTAGACTGACTATAAATTTGAGAAGAGGCACATGGTCACTGAACTTAACACTGAATGTGAACACAGCTCCCATCGTCTCATTGAAGTCACTTCAACCCAGGAGCTCCTGCTGCATCTTGGACCTTTGCAAGTTTTTTTTACCATGACCTATATTGTTACCCGCTGTACAGCTCTGAACCCTGGAGGTCCAGATTGACAGCTTTAAAGGTAATAAACTAAACAGTGGTATGATGCATCCTGAACTGAAGGGCTTTTTGAACTTCACAGACCTGGTTGTTTCCCTCATACATCAAACCGAGTGATACTTCTCCCTCGATGAAATCAGCTTTGGCCGAGTGTGAAATCTACAGACTCACATACACACAGTGAATGTTTAGTCTGACATCAGTGACTTTATGTTCTGTTTGGGATTAAAATGAATTATCTACAGCATAGTCATTTGGAGGAGATAATTGGAGGTCAGTTGAACTGGTTAAAACAAATGCCGTTGCTGATTTCACCTTTTTTCTACCACCAGGAGACATTATTTATTGATACAAAGGGACATGCAGTTTAAATATGATACTCCTACAAATTGCAAGCATCTTTACCATGTTTTAGATGTTTTGTCTCCGTGCCATCCACACGACTCGGTTGAACATGAGTACAGTATGATTTCCGCTCGTCTTGATCTCTCTCCCATTCCCTGTCTTCTCATCCCTCCCCACTGTGTGAATCTCTTTCACCTCATATAAACCCAGCTGGTGGTCGGGATGCAGAGCTGCTGCGTGCGGTAGGACTGGCTGTGCACCCCGGTTTGAAGTGGAGATGAGCGGCAGCAGATCTGCCGCTCATCTCAGCGTATATATCTCCTAAACTCTTAAAACATTAAGGAGGCTTGTGTAGCTTTTCAGCAGAGTTCATTGCGAGTTCTCCACTGACATTTATTCCATTGTTTTTCTGATGTTACCACAAAATATTTGCATTTATTTGTGATATAAGCCATTGTCCCTGCTCAGTGAGCTATAATGAAAACATGAAAAAGGCAATTCAATCACTTTTTTTTATTATTCTGTGTAAAAATTTAAGACGTGATTAAATAAAGGATTCTGATGTCATCCACACTGGGGTACTTTAAAGAATGGGCTTTTAATGGGGTGACACAGGCAGGATCTTTGATAAATACGAACTCTCACTGTTGGTAAACACAGTGAATGAAAGATGGCCTCCTCTAAATGAAGTCAGCATCAACATGCATCTCATTCCATCATTCAAATATCAGTATATTTTACCCACAATTTAAATGTATCGCTATAACATAAAATGAGAGACTCATGTCTGTTGAAATAATGTTATTGTTGAAGTGATGGATTGCAAATGACAACCACTGTGACTAGCCTTTTTGTTATTTACTGATAAACATCAAATCAACATTTTTGATGCAAGATACGTCATTAATATTTAAACAACATGTTTTGGATCGCATCATCTGCAGCTAACCACTCACCCTGCACATGCAAATCACAATATGATTTGGTTTTGTGTCGGATAATAGTTTTATGAACTTAAATAGCACTTTCTATCACAGTTGTATGTAGAAATAGAAAATAACAAAGCAGCTGCATCTGCAGCTGTAGATAAAGCTCCAGTATATTATGCAACTATACCACAAGAAACAGAAAGAAATGTGGCCTCAATTTGCTACATTGCATAAGTAATCATTTCAATTTCAGGGAATGCCCAAGAACATGCAGGTATTTGTATTTATGTGCATATCTTATGCTTTTGTAAGCAGGTTTCATTTTGGATGTGCCAGGTTTTTTTTTTTAATTGTGTTCACTTTGCAGTGGTCATTTTAAACCAGGTCATACTGTATACTGTACTGTCCTTGTCGTCCCTTTGAGCTGGGGACACACTATAAGATTGTTTGCCCTATTTTACCCACGATTAAAAGTCTGCACCAATCCAATCCAACTTTATTTCTGTAGCACTTTAACGACAACACAGTTGGCCAAACTGCTTTACACGGACATGACAAATAAAAACTAAAAACAGGAAAAGACAGTAAAAATAAAAATAGTAAAAGCCAACATCTCAAACTGAGATAAAAGCCAAAGAGAGTGTTTTAAGAGAGGACTTAAAAACAGGAAGTGAGTCGGTCTGCCTGATGTGCAAAAGCAACTCATTCCACAGTTTTGGAGCAGCGGTCACCAGACGGTCACCTCTCCCTATAAGTCTTAGGGATGACTAACAGTGACTGATCTGCCGACCTGAGAGAGTGTGAGGGAGCGTGTGACTAAAGCAGGTCAGACAGATGCTGTGGGTCCAAGACCATAAAGACAAATAAATAGAATTTTAAAATCAATCCTGAAATGAAGCGGGAGTCAGTGAAGTGCACCAGTCAGCACTAGTTGGGAACAGTCGGCATGGATAGTTGGCACAGGAATCTGTTAGGGGGTAAGAGACCTAACCCGACCTCAGTCACAGTCAATCAAACATGTTTGAATTTGTTTGGGCTGCACTGATTATCAACCCAACTGCAAACACATGCTGCCAACATGACATGACGTAGCGGAAGTATCAATGCTCTTGTTGACATAGTCACTCGACAGTTTGAGGAGATCACTTGGTTTGACAATGAAATGTTTTGGACCAAGAAAAGGCCAAGGTTAGGATAAATATCCAGGATTAATGGCTATCCACTGTTGGCTCACAGTCTGACTTTTATTTTATAAATATCAACATTTCCATGACCAAAAATAAATCATAAATAATGAGTAACAATACAGAATATACTGTAGTAGCGGCTAGCACTGTTGCCTTGCAGCAACAAGACCTGGGTTCGTGACTCGGTCAAACCAAGGACCTTTCTGCATGGAGTTTGCATGCGTGTGTGGGTTTTCTCTGGGTTCTCCAGTTTCCTCCCACAATCCAAAAACATGCATAGGTTAATTGGACACTATACATGGACCGTAGGCATGAATGTGAGAGTGAATGATTGTTCATCTCTGTGTGTTGGTCTTGTGATGGACTGACGACCTGTCCAAGATGTACCCCACCTTTCACCCCATGCTCACAGCAACATTAACATGTAAACGCTGCCGGTGCATTTACATTCTTTAAAATGAAAACGGGCTGTATATACTGAAAGCTTTACCACGGATGATTCAAGATTAAATCCAGAACCTTTATCAACCTGCAGTCACTGAAACATGTTTTGAGGCATTTCTGAGAGAGCGTGCTAAATTGTAACTTTTTGTATTTTGAACCAGAACTGAAAATGAAATCACTTTTGTGACAACTTTAATAAAATTATTATTAGCAGGGTAAAGTTAAGGCTCCTACTGAACCTAAGGCGCTGTGTGTGTGTGTGCGCAGCTGAAGCCATGTAATATTTTCCATAACTTTTGAGTGAACTTATTTTACACACATGCGAGAACGCTTTTGTGTGTGTGTGTGTGTGCGTGTGCACGCCTACTGTGCACCATGTTCTTCTGTAGTAGAGAATAAAGTACATCTTGTACTCTTGTGTTACTGGCTCTCTTCTGCCTTTAAGCAACACAACCATGTTAAGGCTGCTACACTTTCAGCGGGCACTCAGTTTTACCACTTATGGAAATTGTTTTCCCGGTTGTGATGACGGCTAAGTATATATCAGTGAAAGGTCAGAGGATGAAAATGCCAGCACTGTTACTTGCAGTTTTGGACAAATGGTATATATCGACCTCTGTAAGGTTTAGATCACATTTATGACAGAAAATGGAAGAAGATGGCTGCATTAGACGCCCAGCTTGTCTCATCCCTGCCAGTGTACTTGAAAAACATTTTAAGTTGTGAAGCAAGGAACCATGAATACAATGTTCGAGCCTGAAGATTGTCAAGAGGTCATGACGGCAGAGTGTCAACATTATCCTGAAGTGATGTTTTGTTTGCTCACTTTTTTTTGACTTTTGACAGGTTACCACTCAGTTAAACTACAAGAAATCACGCAACAATGGCAAATAATGTCAATAATTTCTATAAAGAAAGAAAAAAGAAAAGAGCCATGTTGTAGGTCTGCAGTTCCAAGGACACTCATGCATGAAATATTTCTCATTTATTCATCTCTTATTATTCTGGAAAAAAACAGAACCAGTGTCTTTTTTTGATACATTCACGAGGAGTTCAAGTAAAAAAAATTCTACACTTCACTGATGTCTTGTTGCATGCCCACTATTGTTGAGCACACGTGTACTCAATCTATTCCATTCCTGTAGCACTGATTTCCCACTAGGAGTTTACCCTAATTTGTTCCTCTTTGCACTTTTAGAGAGCTGACTCCTACATGTGCGGGCACTGGTGGAGTTTCTCATGTAACAAGCAAGTTTCCATGGGTACCGTCTTTTTGTTGTTCTTCTTGAATCGCCTGCACAGACCAAAGCAAAAATGGCTTGATGACGAAATTAACGTCATACAGACCGCTGCACTTTCTATTTTAGAACATTGCACGTCTTGGTGGTATGGCTGACTGTCCACTATTCAAAATGTACGCTAATTTTAAGAGGATGGGGATTGGAAGAGAGTACTTTTTAGTCGTCATTTTGGATTGATTTAATAATTTGTTAAATTAGTTTTCTATTATTTCTATTATGTATTCTTTTAAATAACCTTATCACCAAAAGAAATAGATGAACGTTATTCTTCCCTCATGATTTTGGGAACAAATGCACAGAGGATAATGTATTGCCATGGATACTGCCATCCTCTGTCTGAGCTGTCGCTCACACAAGCTTTTAACTGGACACTCATATGTGGCCTTGTGGCTCAGCCTGCCACCAGTGGACAGAGTTCACTCTCCACTTATGTTTAAGCAGCAAGCAATGAAATGTTGAAAAATGTTGAACCTCTACTCTGAAAATTGTGTTCAACCAGCATTACGACTTCCCAGGGCACCAGCTCACCTTTTATAGCTTTGTGTGCAGTCATTCCAAGGTATAAACACAAATATAACAACATAAAACACAATGTATATTCCTCAACACAAGTTTTCTCTTGCGCAAGTTACCTCTTCATTTTAGTTTCATGACAACTGAGTGTGTATGAAGTCATCTAAAATACTTTCTTCATTTTAGTGTCTCGAGTAAGTTACTGTAAATAGTTTATCTTCACCTCTACCAAGGAGTTTATCTTGTTTTGGTTGTTTGGTCGGGTCTTTGTTGGAGCAGCTGTAGCAGCTGCAACTTCACATTAGGAAGACTGCATCATTTCCTGTTTTTAAGCATCTCTTGATATCTCATCTCTTCTCTCTGGCATTCGACTAAGTACACTGCCAGTATGCCGTGTGCCACACTGTACAGCAGTGGCTAGCGAGTTAGCATGTGTGCATGAGTTTTCTCCAGTTTCCACCCGCACTAATTTGACCGTTGGCATGAATGTTGGAGTGAATGGTTGTTTGTCTCTGTCCATCTGCGATGGCGACCTGTTCAGGGTGTTCCCCACCTCTTACCCAATGTCAGCTGGGATTGGCTACAATGAATGGATGATTGTTTGTGCTACTCAATGGATTGTCTGTCTTTGCGAAGGGACACTGTAATGTATGACCAAATCAATGTTGTTTTTGGCAGCCATATTAGATTTAGTCTTAGTCTTTTGGACTAAAATGATTATTAGTTTATCGGTTTATCATTATATTTAGTCATTTCTATATGTGATAGTTTTAGTCCAGTTCTAGTCGACAAAAAGGTTTTTACTCTAGTTTTAGTCAGTTTAATTAAAAAAAAAATAGTATTTTAACAAATTAATTTAGGTCAATTGATTGGAGATTGCTGTTGGCCAGAAACCTTTTATCTCCATATTTCAACTTTTTTTTCCAACATATTTCAACAGTTTTTTTTCATGAATTGATGTCCTACTTCATCATACAAGAGTGTCAATCAAATGTCCGCCACCGGTTGTGCAACGTGACCTTTAAGTTGGCTTGGAAAGGTTTGGGAAGTAGGTTGCAGGCGGCTCCGGCAGTCTGCTTTACAGCAACCCCCCCGCCCAGACCTCGCTTCCCAGGGCCGCAGACATGCACTCGCTGTACATTCTCCCATCCGCCGACTGCCCCCCCTCACCGGGGGCTGTCAGTGGACCCAGCAGACTGTCCTCAGTGCGCACCAACCGCGTCACGTCGTCCAGACGGGTAGCGGCCCATGTGAACCAGGTTCCAGTGGTCATCGGTGATGTTGGTGACCCCCGACCCGTCTTGAAACACGGACCAGGGAATAGGTTTTAATTGACACGCACAATAAGCAGAATAAGCAGAAATATCATGCATTTTGAACGTCTGACAGATCACCCACTAACATTCTCGTCTCATCAACAAAAACTCACACACGTTTCGTCATGTTTTAGTCATCAAAGATTCATGGTTATCTCGCCACTGTCTCGTTATCGTCATGAAAAAAAGGGGCGTCAGCGAAATGATTTCATCGTTTATGAAAACAACACTGGACCACATGAATATTTAGTGCAAGAATTTTTTAACATTAACATTATATTTGACATTGCAAGATGGGCCATTTTTAATGATGTTTTTTTTCACGGCAGACATTTTTACATGTTTTAGATGGAAAACCACAGGTGCGACTCATAAAATTAACGACGGCCGTGCTCAGTTCAAATTAGTCAGTACAGTGTGGCAGTGAACCACCATGCATCCAGAATATCCAGAAAGGAAGCTAAATCCACCATCTGTCCTTTAATTATGTACACCTGTGCTTTTCCTACCGTTACCTGTCAAAAACGGGATTGAAATTAAGGAGACTGTTGCGCCTTAGTGGATGTAGGCAGTATGCAGAGTGCCATTTTATACTATATCAGGTTTAAAGTCACCAAACGCCCCATGCTACGATTTTGTCATGCAAGCAACACTACAGCACAGTAGTTTTTCACAAATTCTAACTGAAACCTAGTCCCAAAATACTAATGTACATAGTTTTGAATTAGCTTACTTTAAAAAAAAATAAGTAATGAAAATATTGAACCATGTCCTTCAAAATAAAAGGCATCAATCCATATTAAAATCCTTTTAATCATAACTACACTATCAAATCCTTAAATTCCTCCCTAATGTTCCAATTATAGCTCAGTAGGTCATACAGGTTTAAAATGGATACCCTGGAGTGAAGTAGTGTAAATTGTTAAATCGTTACCGCTTCCTGCCAAAGCTTCATGTCTTGTTCAGTACTCCCGTTTTCTTGTGATGCACTGTAGTGGTACACTGCTTGTACAACATCCCTCTGGACTTAGTACGTATACTGTATGTAATGAGCAGTATTTTAAAGTAAATATGTCTGGAGCGTTCACATTGAGAAAAGGGCTGATTATTTTAAGCAGTTTATTATGGTATCCTGAGCCATGGCCTCCAAAAAACATTGACATCAGACAGCTGCAGGAATCGTACACCACACATCAACTGAGCAGAAAGGAATGTCACTTCAACAGCATGCAGATACCCTCTAGTCATGACCCTATTTGGATTGTAGTAGGTGCAGTGCAGCATGGCAGAAGCTGCTCCACAAGATTGGCTTGACTGCCTTCAGCCATCCAGAAAAAAAGAATTAGCTCTTTGGAAAGTCTCCAAGCAAAAAAATGAAAGTGATAAGAAGCTCAATAAAGGAAGAATAGCATTTTGGTACAGCCTGTACTCAGTGAGCTTCAAAGAGAACTGTGTCAACAGAACAGATGCAGTAGCAGACAAGACTAGTTACTGATGCAGAAATGTTGATTTTTATCAGTCACCATGAGCGTTGTGAACACAGACTGCAGCATCTCTATTGCAGTGGAAAAAATAATTCAAGTTATGGGTTTAGTGCTGTGCCTGAGTGCTTCTTGAAAGCTGTTAAAACAATTTATATTATTCCTGCATCACCTACACCAGGGGTGTCAAACTCAATTACAGAGGGGGACGAACTCAAGAAATGTGTCCATGTCGAGGGCCAGACTTGGTCAAATAATATAAAATTCAGAACAAAGCAAGCGTATAGATTAAATGAAGAAACAAATCGGAGATCAAATTTGAAATGAAAGATGTTTGAGGTTAAGATATATTAGTGAGTACAATGGATAGTTTTTTCATAAAATACGATTAATTGATCACCTAATTGACAAAAACAAGGAAGAGCTGTTAATCTTATAGTCTTAAGTATAGTAATAGAATTTCCATCGGTCTTACCTGATTTTCCTCTCCTGTATTCCAGTAAAACAGCACATACAGGCCTGTCGTCACATGTTTTTTAGCCAATACTTTGCTGTACTTCATAATTTTTACCTTGACACTTGACATATAAAGCCGAACGAGAAGGAGCAAAATACAAATGAGGCGCTGAGCCACCTCCTAACCTCCCCCTCTGGGTTTTCAAAGTCCACATTTAATTTGTTTATTTCTTTTACAGGCGAGGTAACTTAATATGTGGTACTTATAAGTGTGTCAGTGGAGGACACACTTGAAGACATAATCTTGTGGGCCAGATCTAATTGTATGGCCTTGAGTTTGACACATGTGACCTACAGTTTCTTTAAGCGAGCACGAAATTGAACCAGGCTGACCAACGAAATAAATGTTTACAGCAGCTGTTCGGTTAGTTTATGTGTTGTGTTGCAGAAGTTTGTGAGTTAAGTTTGTAATGTAACATCATCCTTTAGACACAATGCAAAGTACAAAAGACTAGACAGTTAGTTGAGACACTCGTCCTCTGAAGGCTATATGCATTTCTTACAAGGTTAACAACCATGAGCAGGCACCCGATGAGATGAACTGAGATGAACGGCTTCATTAATGGAAGGAGAATTATCCATGACAGTGAAACAGACAGATACAGATTATTTGCAGATATCAGGCGGAATGATATGAAATAAAACGCGTTTCCAGTGTTTTGTTGCGACGAAAAAGCTTTTAAAATATCACACATTGTCAAAAAAAAAGAGATCCTTGTCAAAATAGTTAATCATTTGGTTTCAGATTGAGCTAATATTATGTTTCTATGGTATGAGTACAAACAACGTTCACAATACTGTCACACAAAAACAATTACAAACTATCAACCAAACTAAAAACAACAGTGGGACCTGGTGCAGGAACACTGTCTTTTGCACAAAACATTTAATCTATTTGTCAGCAACAAATTAATTAAAACATAATTATGAATACAAAATATCATTCTGATTCGAATGTTACCAGTAACCTGTCTGTAATTTATTTGTTATACACTGAGTAATGTGACATTTGAATTTAAAGTTTAAAGGGAATAAGATCACACACCAACAAACATATCATTTTCTTTGCCACTTCAAACCGATCTCGTCTCATCTCTACGAGAGAGAGATAAGACAAACCACAGTCATGTAAAATGCACACGTGCACAACCGAGAGAACGGAGTAAACGGTAACAAACACTGTCTCTTATTATAAGTATTACTTCTATGCCTGTAATGATTATTTTACTGTGGTTCAGCACATCAAGGTCTGAACCAAACCATTTATTTAGACAGTAATGGCATGCCTGATTTAAATATTGAATATTTGCCCATGTCTGTCATCAATACTCAAGAATGGTGCTAACATTTTGGCTACAGAGGAAATCCTTTTTTTTTTCTGTGGCCCCTGCATTCAGAAATATAAAGCTGCCCCAAAACATTCTCTGAGAAGTAAACATGCATAATTTAAGTCTAAGTTAAGTTTTTTTAATATGTATAATAATATGTTTTGGTGTGATCAGTTCTGTCGTGAAGGCTTGAATTGTGACTTGATTTATTGTGATGTAGGAAACCAATGACCACTTAAACCCATTTCATTGTTTCCACCCTCAAGTCACACCATTCAGCAGGAAAACTAATTGCACATACCTGTGAAAAACTAAAAATAACTGGCACAGCCACTGCTCATGTAATGGATGAAAACTTATTTATGTAAATGTCCACATCTCTGTGCGTGCACTGTCGAATGCAGTCAAAAGGCAGGCTTTTGTTTCTCCAGACAGGTGCACATTATTATACAGTTGGTCTTTAATGAGCATGCCATGTTTGTGCAGATCTGTCTGAGCTGGAGGCCCGTCTTCATTCATTTTAAATGAAGTGCCTGGAGAGATACCACATCAATATTCATGCACTGATGATTACAGGGAGCAGGAAAATGTATTACTGCACTGTTAAGTGCAAAGAAATGTCAAATGTAAACATGTGCAATTTGATTTATGATATTTAAATGACACACAATTAGATTAATGGTTTGAACTGACCTCGCTGACCTCCATTAAAGGCACGATTAATAATTACCACCAAGACATTGGGCAACACTTCAGGAAATTCATTCATAATGAAAGAATGGGAGGATTTAAATGTTTGATATTCGATATGGTTTCCATGTGCATTAAGAGAGAGGTATTTGTTCTCTGCATCAAGGGAGTATACACAGATAACACCACTAAATAACCAGCTTGTGCGATGACACAACCCTCTTTCCTCTGTTTATTTTAAAAGCTGAAACACCTCAGAAATACGCCTGAGATGCCAACACAAGCAGAGACTTCCACTAAGGATTTTTGCTTTGTGCTTCTGAGACACTGATACTCGGTTGATGTGTGTGGAGAGCACATTCTCAAAGAAACTGAGGTAATATTGATTTGGTTAGGATATGAAGGATAAAGGGAAATCTGAGTTAGAATGTGAGGAGGCATCGAATACTCTTTGAGAGACTGGAAAGAATGTTAACATCAACACCAGCAGCCTAACTATAAGCTTTTTGTTGTTTGTTGGCTTTTTCTAAAGTTTAGTATTTACAGAAATGAAATTGTTTTCTCAGAGCAACAGTGGAACCCTCTCTCCACGTGGAGTAATATTTAGAAAACATCCACAGGTTTTCTGTCCTTGTGTTGTTGTTTTATTGGGGAGGTACAGTATGACATCACGTTAATGACAGACCTTCTAAAATGTCTTGTTAACGTGGACGAGCACATCTCTTTGTTATCGGGCTCTACTTCACACCTGTGTGTTAAATAGCCTGATAGATGCAGATTAACAAAGATGAATCGCTTTTGTTTACCAAATTAATAGAACAACACAATCTTGGCAGTGTCATTATGGTAAGCCATTTCCACTCACAAAAGGAAGCCAGTAAACACACTTAATATTCATCAGTAGCCTTCAAAACATTAAATGAAGTGGAAAAAGAACAAAACCCCAAGACTTTTATGTTATTTATATCTAATTGAATTAACTGGAACATATTTATTTCACCTTCTTTTACCCTTTTCATTTGTTGTTTTTCTTCTTCATTAGAGATAGTGTTTAAGGTGGGGGGGTAAGGACACAGCTAATCAGTGATGGTGGCCAAATGTAAACACTCACAGTTAATCATGTGGCTGTTTTTGTTGTTGTTGTTTTTGTCTCCATGTGCTTGTATCAGAAATTTAGCTTTAGTTCGAATTCACTTTTCAATTCCATTTGTTTGTCATGACATTTTCCATGATCCTTACGCAAAGCAGGTAATCAAACTTGTGAGGGGAGAAAAAGTGTTTTATTTCGTTTGCTCCAGCCATCTGTTCGTCGACGCTTTTCCCATCCAGAAAGAATGAGTGTACTTGAAAATGTGAGTGTATGTCACAGCAGCTTAAACAGTCTGAAAAATGAGGAGCAGGTTCTCATTGATATCCTGTGCATAATGTTTCATGTAAATAGATGTTGCACTCGGAGGGAAGAAAAAACTAATTGGGTTTTGGAAATTAGATGGAGAAAACCATATGATTACCTGTAGGGTACCTGCAGGTGAATATGGATTTCTGAATTTATTATCTTGGCTACTGGAAGCCGTTAGCCTGTCGTTTCTTACAATTACAATGTCTAACCCTTATTTGCATGAATCCAATCAAAGGGAAATGGGAAACCCTTCATCCCTCCCTCAACCTTTGTCTTTTAATTATTATTATTAGTGTTATTGTGTGCATACTAATGCGTCACACGCTCAAAAACTAGTCATTATTAAGATGCAGATTCACTGCTAGTACATTTTCTGTCGCCGCCAATAACTTACATAACAACAGCAGCAGCTCATAAGTGCAGCTTTTTACAAGTTGATGTGGACACCTGCAGGCAAAGAAAGAAATAGATTCTGCACCTTGTACCTCTCAGATAATGAGTATTATAACTGCAGCTGTTATAGCTTTTGGTTGTAGAACATGAAATGCACTGTATATTATATTATAATTTCCAGTTCTAACATAAAATGTTTTAGAGCACCCAACTTCATCGTGGCTTCAGTCCCAATGTATTTACTATCCAAGCGTGCACTTGAGGCTGTGTGAGTGATGCTTGCACATCCAGTAAAAGTAGATTTATTTAGTTTACATTTTATAGAGATGGTGCCAAATAAAAATTGAACTGACATCTGTGACTTAGCTTCAAAGATCTTTTCAGTGTGCTCCAGTCAAATAAATAATCTACCATTATTAGCAGCCACGGGCTGTACAGTCAAGTCCACAGAGGTTCATGTTTGCAGCAGCAGCCTTTACATTACATTCTGATGAATTGCCTGAAAAATAAATTCTATTGAGTTGTCAAACCAAAGGTGCTGGTCTGACCTGGACATGAACCTTTTTTTGTGTCACTAAATATATATATAAAACTTAAGCGAATAGGAAACAGGTTGTCCCTGTACAAGGACAGGTTGTCCTTACACAGGTGTGCGTATGCACAGTCATTATATTCTACAGTGACACGCAATGTTCAGTGAGACAAAACCGAGTCAGTAATTCTTCACTTTAAATAAAAACCACCAACGCAAGATTCAAATAATGCAAATGAAATAATCCTGGGAACACTTCAGGCTGAGTCATACTGACAACTTTCAAATATACACAAAACAAGTTTAGCATGTATTTGTTACTCATCGCTCAACAAAAGCCGCAGTCAAAGCGAAACACACATTGTCATTAAGTAGAGAAGAAAATGACATGTGTTGTGATATTTCTGCTGCTTCTCTTCTTTCCAGCGTCTGGAATTCTCTGAATTGACCAAATCTCACCGTGAAACTTGTTCCTCGTGTCTGTTGTTATTAAGGTTTCTTCGCTCTCTGGTGCCTGTAACCTTATATTGTGTAAACTGTTTTCCACAGTGAAAAGACACACCACTTTAGTGGTTAGCTGTTAGATCTGGTTCAGTGTATCTTTAGCATTTGCAGCTATAAAGTGCTGCTCCTTGTACTCCATGGCTGATGGGTAGCTCAATTTGGACTGGAATAGATCCAGAACTCCAGGTCTGAGGGTACTGTGCAGTTTGTTGAGTGCTGTTTGGATAATGCAGACTATAGTTGGTTGTTGGGAAACATTACAGCACATCCACCACTCTGTTGCACATAGTATCAAAATGAAAAGATAGGTTTTTGTTTTCATCTCTTTAGTCAACGTCTTCTAAGACAACCTTCAAACTTCAGAGTGTTTTTACGTCAAGACGAGTGTTTTATGTCAGTGATGTCTGCTTCAAGCTGCTCTTCATGGATCTGTGTACGTTACTGACGCGTGTTCTCCGATTTGTTCATGTGCTATGAGGAAAATCCACCCTCCTGATAAATCACAGCCCTTTTTATTTACTCCACATAAGCATTAAAACACATGAAGATGTACACAGAATCACACCCGAAAAAAGAAAAAACATATTATAATAATAATAATTGTAATAATTATAATAATACATCACATTTACATATACAGTAATATATAATATATTTTGGTTATATATAAATAAATAATCAAAAAGCAACACATGAACAAAATAAATATAATTTAAATTAAATTTAAAGATTTAGAGATGATGGTTTCCCTCACAAATGTTTGTAATTTCAGTTGTAATCTTGCAGTAGTTTTTTCCATAATAAAAACCTTTTTTACTCTGTCCATTGCATTATGTTGGGGGGGATGTGACTTCAACCAATTAATCGTGATCATTTTCTTTGCTATCAAGAGCAGGACTCTCAATAAGTAGCTACATTCTCTGTCTATCAGATCTTCAGATATTGAGTCAAGATGTAGGTCAATACCCAGAATTCTTTTTATTTCTGTTTTCACACATTTCCAAAAATCTATGATCTTTGGGTAATCCCAAAACATGTGAGTGAAATCGCCCACCATGCCACAATTCCTCCAACATAGATCAGATGTTTTACTATATTTTGCAGTGACATATGGGGTATTAAAGTAAAGCATCTTCACTTTCCAGTCAAACTCCCTCCATGTTGGACTGTTACTTAATTTATGTCCAGATCTGAACGTTTCCTCCCAATCATCATCTGTTATTATTACATTTGCTTCCAATTGCCATCATTCTGTAACATCCATATTAATATTGTAGTGCTTTATACATTTTTGAAATCAGCCCTCTTTTTGACCTTTCCTCTGTAAATTACATAAGCAATTCTTCAACCTTGGTTGGTTCTTTGCTTATACTTTCCAATTCATCCTGTTTCTGGAGGCAGTGTCTCATTTGCAAATATTTATATATATATATAAAAAAAAAATCATAATTTGGTAATTAAATTCCTGTTTGAGTTGTTCAAATGATTTCAAAATGTGCCCTGTAAAAATGTGTGCTATACACACTAACCCCTTGTTTGTCCATTTCTCAAATCCTGCATCCATGGTACGCGGTACAAAGTCGGGGTTTGGGGCTATTTTTGTAGCTTTACTTACAGAGCTTGATATATTTCATTTCATTTGTATTGTCAACCATATTTTCATTGTTTCTATAATCAAGTCATTTAAAATTTGAAGCTTCTTTTGCACCAACCTGGTTACAAATGATAGTGACTCCAAAGACACAGTAGGGCGGTCTCTTTGCTCCATTTCCATAATATAAGAGCACTAAATTGAGCAGCCCAGTAATAATCCCTTAGATTTGGTAAATTTAGCCCTCCCTTATTTTGAGGAGCTAAAGGTGTCTTGTATTTAATTCTTGCTTTTTTCTTTTGCCATAAAAATGTTGCCATACTTTTGTCCAGCACTGTAAAGGTGGAGTCAGGAATCATAACAGGAAGTGACTGAAACAGGAACAATAGTCTAGGCAAGACATTCATTCTTATCGTTTCTACCCTCCCACTGAGAGTCAAGGGTAAAATTGCCAAAATGTATCCAAGTCTTTCTTAATTTCCTTTATCAATTTTCCGTAGTTTGCGTCATATAACAGTGAGATGTTAGGAGTGATAACAACACCCAGATATCTAAAAACTTTGTCGGTCCATTTAAACTCAACCTTTTCTTTGAACTCTGCTGGACATTTACCTGAAATCACAGCCCTTTTAATTGGATGGTTCGATATATCACTTTTTCATGTCCAATACACGAGAGCTAATAGTACAATGAACAGCTAACCCTTTAACACCGAGTGCATATTGCGTTACCGTAATTATGTGATGGTTTGTGCTGTTGGAAAAATTCCGATGGTTTCTGAAAGCTGAGATGTTGCAGGTTAAAGCCAACATGTGGTTATTACTGAATTTCACTTGCACTGTTGTAGGAAGCCAGCGAATCAGCATTGAGGGGAATGTTGTGGGGAATTCCAAATTCAATTCTTTTTATTTAAATATGTTTTATACTGTTCAAATTTCAAATTTAACATGCAAAATCTGGTGTTCATGTTCAACTACAGTGTTTGTTTTGTTATTCTGAAAAAATGGGCAACAACATATCACTGGTTTTAAGTTTGAATTATCCCCTTTGACTTTAGTGCAGCGTTACACTGTGTCGTCAAATTAAATATAAGTGCATTAATGTAATTACTTTGAGGTCAAATTGTTATGTAAACAGTATTTTTTTTAATAGTGAGACCCAAATTATGTCCAATTTACAGCATTAGATCTGTGAAGATCTCTTTAATAACCAAGCAAAATTGCTATGGAAACTGAAACGGCTGTAAATTAGTTGATATTGAACCGTATAGAATGGAATCAAATTGGAAGTAGAATAGAATTAAGACCTTGTGAATTGGAATCAAATCTATTCAGGAAATCAGTAGCGATACTCAGCCCTACTCCCCTATCTCACAAGTTAAACAATTATTTTGGAAAAAATCCTGAGTCTGAATTGATTTCCTTATCACTACGACCACATAATTTCTTCCTCGGCCATTCAGTTTATTCCCAGAAAATGTATTCAGATTTGTCCTTTACTTTTTGATTTATGCTGCTCACAACAGACAGACACGGCCAAAACTATAACCTCCTTGGCAGGGGTAATCAATATAGATAAATCTACATACATTTCATAGATAGTAAATACATTTACCTCTTATTTGTTTTCCAAAATTAAATATGTGATAGTTTTGCTTGTGATTCCAGAGTCTTTTGGCTGCCAGCACACAAGCTTTGCATGTGCACCCACTGACACAGAGCACTCTGTAATCCTGCACAAGAAGGACCTACATAATATTACACACAACTCTCTCACAATTGTGTATACATGTATGGCTATGGCTGCACAATAGTGGATCAGGTGGATAAAGATGGCAACGTCAGTGATGTTGTTTATTCCACTCAGAGTACCGTGCACACACAGCATTTCTGAAATGGCAAGATTAAACGCTGGGAGCTGGATGATTTGTACAAGCCTGGCAAAATCATCCTCAATGGCAACAAGGTCAAAGGAGTTGCAGTATGACTAATTGTTGGGCATTTTTAATTCAGAGTGTGGTTGTCGGCATCTCTGCTTTGAAGGGGGCGGATTCTGGATAAGGTTGCTTATTTCTAAAGATACACGAACAACGGTTCATAAATGTTAAATAAATAAATAAATAAATAATGGTTTTTGGAACGTTATCCTGCTCTCAGGGAAAATGGCCTCTGACCTCCAGTTCTACCATCAGCCAAACCCTTGCATTACCTTGACCCGTGTCTGTGTTTGTCGTTAAAGAGTAACAGTTGTTGTAGAAAAAAACGGGCTTTAGAGAACTGGAGCTTAGCCCAGCTCCACTGATGCATGCTGGTCCATGGGCATGAACGCAGGTCTGAAGGTTAATTGCTACCAGATGTTCGTTCTGACTAGTTTGTTAATCAAGTGACAATATCAGTCTCCTGTAGTGAATGGTGCAAGCTACAGTAAGTCTATATTTACAGAGAGCCAAAGTAACTGCAGTCCAGGATGAGTCCAAGCTTTATGCCTGTACAGTTTCTCAGTTTGGGTTTAATTTGCGCATCAGCTTCGAGTGTTATGATAAGATTTGTCTTTCTGGCAGTAATGTTATGAATGACAGCACCCTGTCATCTATCAAGTTACTCGTTTTTTAATTACACCCAGAAAAGGATGTAACCGTCTGAACCCTTTTGAAAACTCATTTTCTTTGAAAAATCAGAAAAAGAAGATTTTGTATTTATTTTTGTATTTTATTGTATCAGCTTGGTTATGGTCACTTCAACAATTGTATTTGGAGCTTTTGTAGCCACTTTCAAATGTTCATTATTATATTTTTCATTTATTTCA
The DNA here is from genome assembly GCF_958295425.1 of Solea solea. NCBI lineage: Eukaryota > Metazoa > Chordata > Actinopteri > Pleuronectiformes > Soleidae > Solea > Solea solea. The sequence goes on along the minus strand of NC_081147.1, from coordinate 12,264,098 downwards.
TTGCTGATCAGAACAGAACAACTAAAGTCACACACAACATATTTGGAGCGTGTCTCGAAATATCTATCCCATCAGTCCAAATGTGTTTCAGCCTGGTATTAAATGGAAATAATGGCGCATTAAAGTATCAAGGTCTGATGTTCACAGCTGTTCAGGTTTTACAAGTTTGTTGAGTAGCAGCTACTGCTTCAAAACAGACATAGATGATGGCATTTTTATGGTGTTGTCATGATCCTTCTACACAGTAAAATGCATACGTATAGCACTATTAGATATTTTGATTTTATGTATGACTACATGAGGGACAGTAAGTCAGCACAAAGTCACTGAATCTCATTGAGCTTGTGTGCACTCTACTTTATACTAGCACCATGAAGGATATTGCATTCTGTGACCTCCAGAAAGCTGTAAAAAGAATATTAGTGGGGTCAATTCTTTTGGACCTTGACATGACACGCTTAAATATGTAGTTTCTCAAGATAACTTGTAAAAGTATAACACAATGGTTATTTTATGAGCCTCTAACAGAATCTGATTTTATATGTATGTCTTTATATGTGGACAGAGATACTGAAAGAGAGAGAGCGAGTGGGGTTTGATGTGCAGTAAATGAGTCAACCCGGGACTTACTGCTCAAGGCACACGCGCCCATGTGGCATGCATCCTATAACCATTCAGCTGTCTGTCCTCTTCACAATTAAAGATACACAATGTGAAACATCATCCAGTGTAATGTTAAAAGCGTCAAAGTCAGAGTGTGTGGTTAATTAATCACTCAATAGTAAGGTTTTTTTTTGTTTGTTTGCCATTGTTTACATTTATCTAAACGAACGGACAATCTGATTGACCATCTCCAATAACTGGGTCATTATAAATATTTACAGAGAGCCTTGAATCAACAGACAACGACACACCACCCCCACCATCGCCGCCTGCTCCTCCAAGTCTATTTCTGCTCCTTATGATTTATAACTCACAAGGTTAAGAATATCCACATGTGATATATCATTAAGCCAGGTTTCACCGCAGCCAATTACATACAAAACATGACCTACACCAGCTCAAGGGGAAACTAGATCATTGCAATGCTTATTCAGACTTCTAGCGTTCGTTTGTGTTATGAATTTTAACTGGTTCGACGTAAAATATGATAGAAGTTTAGCTCGCCACGATATAACCATTAACACCAAGTCATGTGACTGTAAAAAGGAAAACATAAATCTTGTACTGACACAGTGTTAGTGACATTTATTGTGGAAGTTGCATTTTGCAGCTGAACAGACCTCATCATACCATTCGCTTTTTGAGTGTGTTGGAGAACTGAAACCTTCAGTTAGTATCAAAACTCAAAAGATGTTTACTTTTTGTCCAGTGCAAAGAGAGAAGGGCAATAATCAGTGATACAAAGAGAAGATGCAACTGATCCAAATACCCACAACTTACTGTATCCACAGTGTGATGATAACATGTCACTGGTTTGAGTTTGTGTAGGTAGATGAGTTTACTGGATCAAATGTATGCAATACTGTATAGGTAAATCTTCATTGATTTGCATCATCGGCCTCAATATCAAGGATCAGGCAACACTGATTCACATTTTGTGGTGAGAGATTATTTAATCCTTTAAGAAACAATTACTGTAATCCTACAGTTCAGCTGTATTAAATTTGTATCCATCAAGAAGCCTTGAGGGGGCTTTTTTAGTTTTAATTATATTGTTCTACGCTGTACTTTCTCATCTGTGGGACTGCATCTGCATGTTTGTGTTATCTTCATCGTCCTTCTAGAAACGTCTCCTAGAACGGCTCTGAAGCTGTGCTGAATCCTGAAGGGCACCGACATCTTCCCCTGGTTAAGGAAACTGTTAAAAAATGATTCCTAAAAGTGGGATCAAAAGTTCAGCACTCATGAATTTTTAGGCCAGATTAGACTCACTTCCTTTCCTTTTGGAAGCTCGGGAAATGCACACCTAAAGCTTACATTATCCCACATGATGGAGAGGCGCTGAAAAGTTGCATCATTATCCCAGATATTGATAAGTGTGTGTGTATAGACTTCTATGAAGCTCAGTTCTTTCAGGACACCCAATACATTTGGATGTGAAGAGAAAAAAACTCACTGACTCACTTATCGACTGGATCAAGTTTATTTTACTGCAAGCCATTAACAATTCTCACATTTTCGGTTTGAAAATGAACTTCCATTACTGTGCATATCCACGTGTCTTGCAATCATTACCTGACAGAACTAGCCAATGGCTCTTCACCAAGTCAGCAGGGGAAATGGCTATGTGCTATAAACAGGGATTTAGGGATTAACTCTCCTTTCTGTGGGAAGATAAAAGACAGGCTGGATTAGAAGAGACATGATTAATGTTGAGTTGTGCATGGACAAAGACCAATAAATATTCAATTATAATCCTCCAGTCTATAATCAAGATGACAAACACATAAAGTGAACTTGGAAGTGGAAGTACAGGAACAAGGAACTCCTTTATATACATTGAGCCATGAGACACAAAAGGCAACTGTGGCTGTGTTTGTTATTCTATTATCCATAATTGTCCATATCCATATTCTCTATTAGAATGCATGTTTTTCAAGAATAATAGTTACCATTCTGTCACTGAGACAAACAATCTTGTTGTAAATTGAATCAGCAGACCTGAACAAAGGTCACCTTCTTCACTGTGGCATCCCATAATCAGTCTTAAAAGTGATCAGTTATAATCACTATTGAGTCACACTGATCATGTGTGTTGATTAAGAAACGCGCACAACATAAAGCATGTATCGTTTGGCTATGACTCATTTGACTCTTGACTGTGCGTCAGAAGATTCAAGGAGGCATTTGAGCAAATGGCTCAGGAAGTGTCACAAGAACAGACAAATCAACAGGAACCTGAAGTGGCTATGATTTTTTAACTCACCAGTGAAGTCTAGTTATTACGAGCTGAGTCATACGGTCACATGTCGTCTGACTAATGACAAGGAAGTGCAAAGGAATCAAACCAGCCAAGCTGAGCTGATATGTTGGTAAATTAAGCTGTAAACTCTCTAGCAGAGACAAAGCGCTGGGCAGCAAATTTTAATGGGCTTTAATGAGTAAATGGCCTGGTCTATTTATAACCAACAGCAGAGGTGATTCAACAAGTTAATAAAGACTGCACAGGGACACAATCTGCGTATTATTTCCTTCCTTAAATGTTGTTCTGCATTTTACACGCGCAAAGTACTGTACTGTCATTAAAGTGTAGCACAAATAAAACGATGTTTCATCTTGTTTATTTTTGACAATGTAAGAAGAGAGCCCTGTGATGAAAAGACAACATAATTAGTCAAATAGGCAGAGATAGCATCTCCAAAGATGGGTTACTGGGGGCATAGGGTTTCTTCTGCCTCCAAATTACAACTAATGTGGGAGAGATCAACCAAAACATGTGCATAGTTGCTGGAGAGGAACCCTGTTGGCACAAGTGATCCCTTGCTGAGAAAGATTACGTTGTGGTGGAGATTTTGGAAATTAGACCTGCTGCTTGTTTACTTTTCCGTTTATCCTCCTACCTCACTCGTATTCTTTGTGATTCATACATTGCATGACATTATAATAAAAAAAAATTGTAATTTTGGCTGCTCCTAAATTGGAATGACATCTGGAAAAACAACATATAATCCACAGGGGTCTGCTCTAATGAATCGTGCTCCAAAATATTTCTTTATCCTTTCATTCGTTTCTGTGCAACAAAGTAAATCTGTCGGAAAGACTGAGGTTGAATTGCATCCGTGCGTGTACAAGCTCCCAGGATTTGCTCTTTAGTGAAGGCTTGCACGTGTAAAAATGACAGCTGTGGGGTATGATAATGCACAGTTCAAACAACAACAAAAAAGAAGTAAATTAAGCACATGAAAAATAAAAAAAATAAATATAAAACATCTGTCATGCTTTTGACTTTTCTGCCTCTGAACAGCAACCCTGATCCAGGTCACCAAACGATGGGAATTGCAATCATTCTGACTCATTTATATGTATATATATATATATATGTATATATGTATATATATATATATATATATATATATATATATATATATATATATATATATATATATATATATATAAAAAACAAAAAACTCTCTGATGACATAAACATTAGTAAGATTCCACTCGTCAACAGGGTTTGCATCCAAAGAAGAGACATTGTCATGTTTACATTTGCTTCTGCACTGGTCACATAGTAAGCAGCATCATAGCTGGAGCCACACTGTCCTTCACCTGAAACCAGGCTTTGTCGTCTGTTTTCCTCTAAATGGGAAAATTATTAAAAACATTGGCATCATGTGCTATTAAATAAGACCTGATACTAGAAGTAGAGACCATTAACCCCTTAGGAACATTTTTTACTGACATTGTAAATTAAGTGAGAATTAGGCTCATTTTCCCACAGACTTCCATTCAAACTGCCTTCATTTTGCAACCAGTGGCTGTGGTTGGCCTCAGTGGAAATCCACTTTATCTATAATCTATGATGTCTCACATTTGTTTTCATGTACTTTGACTTCTTCTTCTGTTAATTACATCAGTGCTGTGGTTGATACACACCGTCTGCTGGTATAAATCATAACAATGAGGTCCAGAAAAAGGACACAAATGAAATAAAACAGATGTCGGTTGATTAATTAATACTGAATAAGGTAAATTCATAATTGCAATGAATCTACTCATAGTCACTGAGCAACGTCCTTAAATGATGTCTCATTCTGGACACCGCTTCCGTAATGCCATTTATTTTCTGGCTGTGCTGATGATGTCAGCTTACGGCCAGTCCCAGTTATATTAAAATACAGTCTCTAAACTGCTCTTTCACGACCTTTTATGTTGTCATGGGATTTGACATTTTGTTGCCATGAACCAGAAGTGGCTGTCATATGTCAGCAATGACATGGACAATGTAAATGGCATGTGAGGACAGTGATGTACTGTAAGTGGCGTGCACTGTAACATTACGGACAGAAACGCCCTAAAGGAGCACATGGGAGCAATATGCAGACGACGGGAGCCGCTGGACGCGAGAGTGATGGTTTCTGAGAATCACTCAGCTGTCAGTCTGTTCATCTCTAATGCCAGAGATGATTATACACTAACTGACGTAATCTAGTGCTCCTAATAATCACCGCTATAGGCTCCATTCAGACGTGGTATTAACATTCATCCTGAGTGATCTGATCACATTTGGACAGCCCTAAGTCCAGGTCTGAACACTGCCCTGAATACGCCCTCAGATCTGTTCACAAAAAAACATATTTGGTCATGCATGAACACAGTCCCTCCTCAGGATGGAATAGAGACCGTCTCCTCGGCTCATGTCCTCTGACCTGTTGCAGTTTCACAGTATTTTCTGGGCTTTTCAACACCCACTCAGTATGTTAATTTATTTTTAGTCATAACCACAATATTGAAGCTTTTTTTTTACCCTCATGGTTAAAATCTTATCTAAAATCTGGTTTTATGTTACATAAGACACAAGATATGCACAGTAAAAAGCAGCAGCTCAAGTAGGGATTTGATCCATTCAGCTCCTCTTGGCTGTCTCCTGATTCTCTACCTGTCACACACACACAAATACGTTGACAGACTCGTCTGTACAGTCAAACTGGTTAAAAACACAATTCTGTACTTGCAAACAACATCGATGTAAAGGGCAGGAGAAGCCAGATCTGATCTCATGTGTTTACAGGACAAGTGTGAACAATCCTACTTTACTCTGTCTGCAATGTGGTTGGATCACTCCGGATGAATGTTAATAGCAGGTCTGAACAGAGGCTTAGTGAACTGGATGTCCTGCAGCTTGATGATCCTGGTACCTTTAAATCAAGCTGCACAAGAAAAGAAAAAAAAAAGATCCAGCGTGATACAATGGGCAATCTACCACTTTCAAGGGCGTTTGGCTTTTGTGTCACTTCCACAAAACGTAGTAGGTCACTCGGCTGAAATACAGCTTATTGAAGTTGTACTGCAATATAAAAAGGTATAGATGTATAGCAATGCTGAGCAGTGTATGCTGGGTAAATTACCACAAATATATTGAATAATCCAATACATATAATGCGTATTGTATATTACTTTGAATTGATAATTATTGTTGTTTTAGTGTTAGTAGATAGTGTTTATCTGTGTTTGGCTGTCTCGTTTGTGAGCAACATAAAACAAAGTAGAGGAAGAATTCACATAAAAATTACCTTGGGATGAAGTAGCGACCCAAATACACATCTAAATTCAGGAAATGAATTTGGATGTTGGAAATGAAGTGGCCTTGGTGAGAGTTTGCACTGCTGAGTGCTGTCTTTTGTTGTGTTTTTAAAAATAACCGAAACAGTGAAAATACCTGTTCATAAACAGGATGTTCACACAAACCTAAAAGTGAAAATCAATAAGCCAGAATAGAGGCTGATACAGCAGTTTGTAAATGATGTATTTGAGGAGAATAGTTGATTGCCTCTTTTATTTATTTATTTTACTTTGCACCCTTCCTCCAGTGATGTGGACATCATGAGAACCATTTGACCGCCTCGTTGTCCAGTTACAATACAAATCTCTGTTCATGCCATTTAGCTCATTTGGAGATAAGAACGAGAGAACTCAACTTCAGAGCTCTACACGAGAACCAGCAGTGTAAGTGGGACTCTGCATGATGGGGATTGAAAAAAGCATCTGTCGTCTCTACTGTGATGAGGTGCTATGAGAACAGGAAATAGGGGTTGCCGGCCAGCCTGACTTCATCATTCGCACCAAACCCGATTTGCATCATTATTATAGTTAAGGTCAGACTCAGAGGAAAGAAGGAAGGAAGGAAGGGAGGAAGGAAAATGACAGAGATACAGACAGAATAAGAAGGTATGGACTTGTGGGTGTATGTGTCGTGAAGTCGTCCAGTAAGTTTATGGTAACACACATTGAATGAAGTTTGAAGTGATGCAGATAGTTGGGATAATAGTCTGTGGACCAGAAACCATTTAAAAACAAGAGGCTGTGTCTCCTTGTCACAGTGAATGTATACCACCTTTCCAGCCCTGCAATGCTTGTTGCTTCTTACTCCATGTCCTCATGCAGTTTCCAATAGCAACCAGCTGAACTAAAAGAGATTTTTCAGTTGACAGATTCTTATGAGAGATATATTTTCCTCCCTTCTACTGCATCCACCTCTGTACATGATCGTGGAAGATGCTGTGCATTTGCACTGTCGAGCTCACTGAGTTTCTTAGTGGGAAAGAGCTCTGTGGCGGAGGGAAAGAGGGAAAAGCAGGCTGTTGCACATGTCTGTTGCCATGGGGATTCTGGTGCAGTGACTATGCAGTAATGCGGCTTCGGGAATGGAGGATTTGTTTTCACAGGGGAGGCTCTGGCAGAAAGAAGAAAAAAAAGAGTGTGCATGAGCTGGAGCCTCAGTCGCCAATTATATTGAGGGGCATTTATTTTAGAAAGAGAGTTAGCATGGCTTTACTTTGACCAGGAGCAGGCTACAGCCTCAGAGACCTTTGATGTTTTCATATTACTTCACCGTCCAGATTAAATTAAGCATCGGTCACCACACGAACGGTTAGGAGAAAAATCCATTTCAATAAGGGGAAGACAATGGGGAGCTAATGGAGGCTTCATAATTGCATGTTCCCAAGATAAACGTGTTAATCAAATACAAAGCCTGCATAGAAAATAGTCATTTACGGTTTGCGGAGAGAAGGCCGCTTGGAATATTGCAGATATAATCACCAACGCAGATGAATTAATTTCAAACTCTAGTCAATTTGCATATTAAGAAAGTCAACATTCTGGCCACAGTAGAAGTGGAAATGACCTTAACTTTTCTATGATATGATATTCTGTTTTTTCTCTGTTATCATTTACTCCAGGCTGGGATAATAATAAGATTTCATATGACATGAGTGAGGGGGATCACTGGGCTGGAACAAAATTGTCCCTTTAACCCTTTAACTTTAATGCAACCACAGCTCCATTATTGTAAATCTACTAAAGTTTTAAGAGCCTTTATGCAGTTTTGACCATTTTAGTAGTTAAACTACATTTCTCTGTAGCATGTTAGTAACAACCCTGTTTGCTGAATCAAATAACTTATTGTAACTAAGCTCTGTTTTCAGTCGTAAGTAAGTAAGTAGTGACAAAAGTTGATGTGCAGGTGTTTTTTACCGTCCTGACCTGCTCTGTGAGTGTTGATTTAACCACGCCATTTGATTAGTACAAAACCTGTACTAATCAGACACCCAAAACCATTCATGTCCCCTCACTGTGCTCTCTCTATGTCTCTCTCTCTCTAGTGCTACAGCCAGTGACACAGAAACATCCTTGTGAACTTTAATAAAAGAGGAGTCTCCACAGGTTTATAGTGTGTTTTTAGCCTGGTATACTGGTGAGTGACAGGTGGTTACTTTACATTTTATATAACAGTTTACTGACATGGACAGTAGTCTAAAGTATGGACAATGATCACAATGTTTCTTTCAATTATTGTTAACATAAGACTATAGTTTCATAGTAGGTACAGGTAGGGGTATGTTCCTGAGTTGTCTCTGTCTTGTCATTGCAGTTTGGCTGTGTAGTAACAGGTGTGGTACATTTTTTCATTAGCGGCTGTTAATAAAAAACATACACACATAAAATGAGCTATGTAAATCAACTTTTACCTTTGACGCACACGGACAAATCGCTGTAACTCAGATGTGCGCGGTTGAATCTTCATCAAACATCATGTCAATTATGTTATGGGTGTGGCTTAATAGCTCAGTAGCTTCTCTTAGGAGGTTTTAACAAAGCAGGCCTTTCTTGACCTACAGGTCTGAATTTTTCATGTATTTTTTTAATCATTATCTGCCATTGCTACCCCAGAACACATGGCAAGATGAAATGCACACGTTCTATTGTCTTATTGTGTATTAATTGAACAGTATGTTATCCATTGTGCACATGCTTAATTTATATTTTATTCTTAAATGTTGAGAAACATTAACCTTAATACTAAAATAAGGTTATATGTGAGGCCTGGCAGCAGGAAGCAGTTGAAAAGCATCAAAATGATACGGTCACGTCACTTCTGTAGATATGTGTAACAATTGAGGAAGAATCAATTCAGACCACTTCCACTCAGTATTTTATAATTGATTTACTATCATTAGTACTATTTCCTCTTGTGCTCACACGACCTGTTTTTAGTCACAGAACAGTTAAAGATGTGCCAGGTGTGTTGGAGCAGGGAAATATTTAAAACATGCAGGGCAGTGGGTTCCCAAGATCAGGACTGAGAAACCCTGACCTACAAAAACTGTGCCTGTGTTTTGTGGATGCAGTCTCGACAAGTAATGCTATGAGTAAAAAGGATAAACAACATGTACCTTACCGAAGTACTGTAGCACCTTTCTTTCTCTCATGTATAAACACTGTCCATGTTAACACGTTAATCATCCGTATTAATACAGCCAAGATTAACGCAGTTAACTCAAGTTTGTTTATATGTGGTGTGCGCTGACCTCCGACATGAAAGCCAGGAATTATCCACGCAAAACAGTCACTTGCCTGCAGTCAGTCAGTCACTGTTGGAGAGACTGAGATAGTAGCTGAGGATGGAGAGAGGTGAGGGATTGTTGGGCGGAAGGTTTCATTTTAAAAAGCTGGAGCGACAGAACCATCGATAAAACAAATCTTTTATGCAGTATGACAACTACCTGGGTGTCACCGCACCGCAGTCATTTATTGACAATGACTGGAAGTTGCGATCCTTTGCCTTGACTGTCAAAAAACAAGCGTGACTAATTGTTGAGATCTGCACAGAGGAATTCTTCCACATCGCCAACGAGTGGAAAGTAAGTTGTAGTAGTAAATGAACTACTGCAACGCAGCTGCCCGGAGACTTACATTTGGACACCTACCCTGCGTGGCTGACTGTGCTCTCTGTCTCTGTCTCTCTCTCTGTCTCTCTCTCTCTCTCTCTCACTCATGATAAATGTGAATGTCTGAGTTTCTAAGGACATTCTCAGGTGGATTTTTTTGTTGTTGTGATGTTAACACATGATCTTGTTGCATACAGGATTAGAGCTGCAGCTAAGGATTAATCTGTCGATTATTTTCTCGATTAATTGTTTGGTCCATTAAATATCAGAACACCTTAAAAAATGTTGATCGGTGTTTGTAAAACCTGGAAATGATGATGTTCTCAAATGTCTTGTTTCGTCCACAAACCAAAATGATTACATTTTAATGATTTCTTTGTTATCCAGGGCAAAGAAATGAAGAAAATATTCACATTTAAGAAGTTTAAACAATTGAAAATCTTGTTCTAATCATGAATAAAGCTTCAAACCGATTCATCGATTATCAAAATAGTTGTCGATTAATTTACTAATCGATGAATAATCGATTCATCGATTAATCGTTTCCGCTCTATACAGGATGGCAGTCATCCATGTTGAGCCTTTATTCTAAGATGACCTGGTTGGCACTTGATAGACCTGAGTCTCTTTGTAATCACATAGTTCATAGTTGTGTCGTTCTGTGTTTAAAAAGAAAGATACAATTAAGCAATGGTGTCTGAAATGCACACTGTCTGATTGCTCATTCATTAAGTCATTAGAAGAAAAGCAAACTTAATCGAATTTCAGAATGTGAGATATATTTTTTTGTTTGTTTTTGTATCTGTTGACAGCCCTAATAACGACATGTGCATGTATAAACTCATCACGTGTTAGAGGAGTAAACAGTAACACAGTTCACAGCAGACTTTACTGCTCGGTGTGTAGATCCTGCTGTAAGTGGTTGTGATGTCCGCTCAGTTTAATAGTAACATTTGGTTGTATGTGCAGCCTTGTGGTTAAGTCACATACTCTATTATGATAAGGTCCATGGTTTGATTAATGGCCAGTGACTCTCAGTGCACTTAATTCCTCCCTCCATCTCTTTATGGCGACTGTCTACTTGTGAAAAGTGTAAGCTTGAGTATATAGAGGGTAGAGAGTTCCAGCAATGCAATAGTACAGTACAGCATTTTATTTTGTCTCTCTGGTAAGGGGCTTTTTGACTTTTTCAGTTTTTCAATTTTGACTTCTCTGAAAACTCTTCGGTATAGTTCCAAAACTTCAAATTAAACATTTCATCTGCAGCTGCCTTTGCATTAAAAGTTAACATCACAAACTAGTGGTGTTTGAGCAGTGGTGCCAAGCCATTAACTAAATTACAGACTCAAACAGACTTCAGATGTTTCTGCAGTTTTTAAAACAATACATTTAAATCTCTAAAATCTAATTCTGTCAGAAAATTATTTTCTCACATTGGACCCCATTGTTGTTCATATGTATTTGATCTTTGCTCTGCCTTTGAACACAACTGATTCCTAACACATTATTTTCATTATGATACTGATGGTTTGTTGATTTAGATTATTATTATTCCTTTAGTTGGCTCTAAATAAAATGTGCAAATGCAGAGACCATGCCTTCTGTTAAATGAACATACAGCCAAGGCAACAGAGGGACAGGAGGACATGACGTGGCTTTCCGGGATGACTCACAGTGGTGTGATTGACTGCGCTTGTGTTTGTGTTGAGAAATAAATAATGGAAACATGGAGACATCCTCATTGAACACATGTAAGTATGATGTGCGATCCAGTGATGTGTCATGGTGGAGAAGATACTTTAAAAGAAAATTCCAAGAGACAAAGTTCTTTAGAGTTTAGAGTCTGATGTGACATCGAGGCACAACAGTCACCTCCTCGAGTGAATATGGTCTGATTAGCATGAATTATTAAAGGGACATGGTCTCATCACCTTTTTGTCTTAGAGGAGATAATGCAAGTGCATGCTGCTTAATTGATTTCTATGCGGGGTGAAAACCTGTGAAATTACGATGAAGTTCACTCCAGTGCATCACAACAACGATGCAGTGAGGCTGCAGTAATCCCGCTTTTCAGAAGTGATCAAGAAAACCTCACATTATGTGACTAAATAAGTGTGCCATCCACATGTGGCCTGTGAACATGAATGCATTGAATTTAAGTCTCACGCACTTTATTCCAATGGTGTTCTTCTCGTCCTCTCACCACTCCCACATCATCTATTCATTGACTTGTTTTGCATTTAGATGAAGTAAAATAAAATTCATGGTGTAACGCAAATTTTTGGAGGATCGTGTAATAATGTTAACAAAAAAAAAAACCTTTGTCATTTTAATGGCACTTTAATCTGAAGCATATTACTGTGCAGTGGGACAGCAAATTATTTTATTTTGTGCACAACACAAACTTTCTGACACGCACATACAGCTAATCACAAAGTAAACAAATGAAATAATCTGTCCCACACAATGTACGACTTTCAACCTTTATGACATTCTCAGGATGGCACAAGCTGTAAAGTTCCCCATGTCTGATGTGACGGATGCCTCTAAAAGGATTTGGTGTGCACATTGCCTTTAAGTGCCCTTGCAGATTATAGCGGCCCGGGGGTCACACACAGCCCTTTTTAATTTTCCTCTGGCCTACAAACTCTCTGTAAAATTAAGCTGACATGATAAAACTCGTCTCTGAGCAGATTCAACGGAGTCTCAGCAGCGCTCACCTGATTTGGGTGCGACTATATGTGATTTTACGCGTGTAACATAGGGCTGGGCTGGGATCCAGAGCTGTTTGAAGAAATGGAGGTGGATGCACAGTCACTCACGCTGCTCCTGCACTCTTTTCGTGGGCGGGATAGGTCACAGACACTCAAGTGAATCCAATGTCGATCTCCAAGCTAAAGCGACGCAAAGTTGACTTTTAAAATCCTCAGTTCCAGAGCGAATGAGCAGAGAAATATTGATTTACTTTACCAGCACATACAAGCACCACACAAGTGCACTACAAGTCAAATCATCATTTCAACACAGTGACGTCATGGCAATCACTGTCATTTCTCTTTCATAGGCTCAAAATAACTGATGTTTTGAAGATGTTTACTTAGTGATGATCACTATATTACAGTTTGTGTCCTCATTGTGAACAGGCCTGTTTTAAAATGTCCACTTGCTGTTGAGGATATTATAAACAGACAAGATTACTGTTTCTGATGGACACAGTATGGGCTGGGGCTTTATCTTTTGCACCTCTCTTGAATGTCCACCTCTGTCCTACTAGTAAAATGGCCAGTCCATTTTACTGCCAGAATAAAGTGAAAGATGAGGTATATATATATATTTGCTATAATTATACTGTTATTTTTAGCCAAATGAATTGTATTATTTGTTTGTTTGTTGTTTTGACAAATGTTCTTTGTGGACCACAAACCACCAGCTATTTCCCACCTGCTGGTGTTGAATAGCCCTGTTACACACAGTCCTGTTAACATGGAGACAGTGGTATCTGCAGTGCAGAGCAGTGACATTGCTGTAAATCACTGGGTATATTAGAGGAAAGTCAAACACGCAAATTGCTGAAGTACTATCAGAGGAATTAAATAGGAAAGAAATAAAATCAATATGTGGGCATTTATCCAGTTTGAAAGTTTAGATTTTTGATTTGAGATACAACTCAGGAGACAGTGAATGCAGTAATGAGGCCAATTAAAACTTTATATCAAAGTCTGAAAAAGGCTTTGATACAGCTGAGGAATAGGAGGAGTTAGATAATTTGAGATTACACAATGCTTGTGTTTCTGACCTAAAATGTGCACACAGTTAATTTATTTCTGTCAATTCCACATTAAGACTATAACAAACATAAACATATGTCAATCCCTATGGGGACAATCCTCCGGGAGGTGAAGGCTAATTGCCTTTAGAGTTTTACGTCTCTGGGACAGATGTAATGGACTTGGGAATTGGAGTTTGGATAGTGAGGGAAAAACTGCCTGCAAAGCTCAGAGTTTGTTATCAGCGAAACAAAATCTCTGAAAGCCCGAACACTTCATCACTGGGGGTGGAATGGTCCCGTTCAGTATGCATGTCATGGTTCGGGGCACGTGTGTATTGTTCGGTCCATTCGGTCATTACATAATGTCCATACCGACAAAAAGACGCACAGAGGCATGTAGGGTAGTGACAGAGCAGTCCAATCCAAATTTATTTATAAAGCACATTTAAAAAGAACAAAGTTGACCAAAGTGCTGTACAGTTAGACATAAAACAACATAAGAAAACAACTTAAAACCAACAGGACATATAAATAATAATAATAACAATGATGGTTGCTGGTTCTTGAATCAGAGGTAGCTCATTTCAGGCCCAGTTATTTATATATATATATTTATATATATATAATATATATAATAGAAATTATGCAAACAAAGTTGATAATTATGTAAAACTGAAATGCTATAATAGTGTTTTTATTTACAGTGCATGTATATGTACAAATTAAAATGGGTTATATTGTCGAGTGAATAACACACAGTGACTGGTTATTTTTGTACAGTATTCCTTCGCAAAATCCACACAGCACTGAGGCACAAAAGGCTCCGCTGTTGTGTCTGTTTCTGCAACGCTGTCAATCAAAAACTGGTTCCGCCTTTCAGACAGTTTCTCCAATCATCATGCAAAAGCCCAGTGTCCGAGAGAAGCTGAGCTTCCCAGGAAGTCCTGTTTTCATCGTTGAGCTCACAGTGAATAAAATGTTTCTGTGTTGTCCCATAGAGAACAATTGAAGCTGAGCTTCAAGTGGTTTTTAATGCGGAGGCTGATACGGGAATATGAAAATCACGTAAGGCGATCCACCATCCGCGATAAACAGGTGACTCTGAACGAACTAGTGTCACATTCTAATTGCGTTCTAACGCACTTATGTATTGAAATGTAAATACAACACTTGCCTTAAAGCAATTGCAACTTTACATTTGGGACCGACAGAGGGATGTAAACGTTTACAAATGTAGTATAAATGGTCTTACACCTTGTGCTAGTAACCCAGTTTTCATTTTCATTTCATTTATTTATTTAATTTTCATTTGGTACGAGGCGAGGCGAGGCGTGGAGTGTTGAGTGCTGCGAGTCAGTTGTAGAAATGGCGAGAAGTCACAAGAAAAGGGCCAGAGTTAGAGGGTGTGCCAGCAGTATCGTTTGGATTCCTTGTTACCTACTTGTTACCCTCTTTGTATGCAAGCACTGTGCAACATGTTACTTATGCCACTGGCAAGACTTCAAATATGTTTGCTCATCTATGGAGACATCACCCCAGTGTGACAATTGACAGCATAAGGAGGAAAGACTCGGGTAAGAAAGGGCAACTTCTACTCAGCGCAGCATTTAAACAGCCAGACGTCAGACAGGGCAAAGGCCATGACTAAAGCAATGGGGTGTTTATCTTTCAGTCTGTTCAGTGTTTGCTGTCGGTCTGTTTATTTTAGTGACAAGAAAACCTGTTCTTTTAAGGGTTTTCAGAACAGTTTATATTCAAATCCAGTCAATTTTATTTATATAGCTACACATCACAAACACAGTTTACAGTGAGTGACACCCTCTGTCCTTAGACTCTCACATCGAGTGAGGAAAAACTCCTTGTACAAATGTAACAATGTCTCCCCTCTTCCTGTTAAAAAATCTCCCATCATCTTTGATTTAGGATTGTTGTAATAATCAAGCGGCCCCATTTCTTTCAGTTTTTGCATAATTGCATGATTGCTGATTCTGTAAATGGTGGATTATTAAGCTATACATTTGATGCTGACGTATGGTATATATTAAAAAAACGAGACCCCAAAAGCGTGATATGAACCTGTGGACTGTGGATATTGTGTTCCACCGCCTATTCATCACCAATCAAAATCTCTTGATTAATGAGGTCATCTGGATGTATGTTGCTTTACAGCCTTAAGCAAATTCCTTCACTTTCAGTGGCTGTCATCGACATTAATTAACATCTTTGTACGAGCCATTATGAGAGATCTGTAACTTTTTAACCCCTTTGTAACCTTCATGAAAAATCTCCAGCCAAATGTATTTAAACACTGGTATTTAGATCACATTCAGGATGAAATATGAAGTAGAATATGTCCTCAAAGCTGTGGCTAGAATATTAAAGCAGAACTATGCAGTATTTTTACCTTAATTTAACAACGATGATTTAATGGCTTGTTGCGGGGAGATTGGGGCTGTTTCCATTCCCCCTTCTGTCTATTAGCAGAAAATCAGCCTTGCAAGATCAGGGCCGCAGGCCCAAAATCTGAGGTCTCGTTAAGTCTTGGGTCCCGCGAGAAACAAGAATTGCTTTATGACACTATATACACACACACGCCTCCCAGCCAGGTGCCGGCTATAAGATCAAGGCAGCGATAGCGTTATTTTAGACCTTCATCATAGCAGAGCCGGCAAAAAAGAAGCAGAGAAAACCGTATTGGACCTTTTCTCACTTGATAGAATAGGGGATGCACTATTAAAAACAAAACAAAATATATAATGCAAATGCTTGATGTCGTATTTACAGATGAATAGTCACAATAATGAACTCAGTCACCAAAAAGACAATTATGAATAAACATTTGTGAATGCAGGAAAACACACTTGTGAGCAAATCTTCAGTTTTCTGCCCAGTGTTTGAGCAGTTATTGGATTTCACACTTTGAAATTGGCCATCTTGTACTTGCCATTTTTCTCACTGCGGTGGTACAAATGTGTGTCTGTTTTAAAGACGGGACAAAGTGCACTTTCACTCTTGACTCCTTGCCAATTAGCGAAGAAGGATGATACAGTGAAGACGATGCCAGGTTCTTGATCAAAGGAACCTCAGAGGTGGCAGTAAAGACGTTTGTGTGTGTGTCACTGAATGTATATAGCCATCATTACCATAAACAGGTAAACACATTTTTAAATGTATTATACCTCAGCTGTTATCAGCTTTCACTGTGAGAGTGAATAGTTGTTTGTCCAGGGTGTACCCCGCCTTTCTCTCTATGTCAGCTGGGATGGGCACCAGGGGCCCCCTCGACACTCCTGTGGAGAATAAAGCAGTAGGCAATGGATGGATGTTATCAGATATGCAGTGCCCTATGATGATGTCTCCTTTTACATGAAAAGTAAATCCCCAAATGTGAGCACTGTCAGGTGTTGTTGTTTGGTAATAGATCTATTATATTAATATGCATGCCTTACCCAAATGCTGGCTATAACATTTATGCTAATAAAAAATGCTATATTATATAACATTATATAGTAGACTTAATAACACTGCACTGATTTTATATGACACATTTTATTCCTGTCAGTACTTGTGCCATGAAAAATGAGAAGGTATGTTGTAGCACTGTGGTGCCTCAGGAACAGTGTTTGTGTTTATGGCTCCACTGGCCATCTCACATGATCGTCACTGTAACTGTAACGTTTCTTAGCATGTTGAATTAAAACAAATCCAACCACAGGCATTTACAGTCACAACCCAGGAAATGTTGTTATAGAGTGTGACATGGAGGAAATTGCATTCTTTAAAATGTGACAATATTTAATTCCGTCCCCAGCATAATGCTTACATTAGCTCTCAACCTGACCAGCAGACTGCAAAGGTTATTTATCAAACAGCCTCTTTTTTGGGAGCGTTTGTAGGATCCATTTTTCACATTTTTGCTGTTGTAAGTAAAATTAAATTTTTACGCAGGCCTGCTGTATAATAAACAGCATTTCCCACCAACATCATAACAGAAAAAAAAATGGAATCTATAAAGAAAATGGAATGGAATCACATGAAAATAGAATTGATTACATAAATGACTTTTCACAGAGCATTGTAATAATAAGCCAAATAAATCAGCTAATTATAAAGTAGAAAAGGGACTATGAATGAGTCATTTGAATTTCTTAATTCTTAGTTCATTTTTCGAAAGGGTATGCAGTGATAAATGTGGTTCTGTTATGCCAAGGCTGCTGGCATTGTGAACTGAAACCCGATAGATCTGAACTGACCTATAATGATTAGCACCGACAAGGGTTGATTAATAGGTTTGTACAGTGTTCAATCTGCATGCTGTTTTGAACGGAGGGATCCTAGACAGAGCTCTTAAAGGAAAGAAAACACATGATATTAGCACTGCTGTGGGTTGATGGTATCAGTAAATCACAGCATGTGATTGATACTCAGGCAACCAGCTCAGCTATGTTTGATTAACCCCGCTTTTTTAACCTGTTTCTGCCAGTTTTACCTTTCATCCCACTGTATGTAGTCCTCGCAGCTAGTGCAGTGACAACAGTACAAAGCAGTGAAAGCCTTTCACTGCCATGGCAGGTGTTTACACGTCCATCTGTCTGTGGACAGTTCCTGTCACTGCAGGTGGCACCACAAGAACTCAGCCTTCGTTTTGATCTTAGCTACACACCTGAAATGTTTTGTGACTGCATCTTGCACAGTTGTGACACTGTATCGCTGTGGCAAAATCTGTCCAAAGGCATTACATGTCATTTTAGACACACATCAGACAGATAAACACCTGCCAAGGTCGGCAAAGCCACCTGTGAGTTACAGTAGTGCCTTCTACAATGGCTGTCCTGGAGGACCACATTTTACCATGATCGCACACAGACTCTCAAGGTGTACAATAATGTACACAGTATAATAGTGACAACTACAGGGGTGTACTCGTGTCAGAACATCACTGTGTGGTCAAATTCAGTTTGATAATAAAAAGTTTTGGACAGATTTACTCAATAACACGGCAGAAAGTTGTTCGACATGTGCCAGAGTCAGCCTTTTCGGCTTTCATGCAGAATATGCTCACTTCCTATTGTGTTGCCGGGGGAGGGGGTGAACTGAGCATAAATGAACAAAAGTCGAGCTGAGGGCAACAGAAATCAAGGTGCATGATGGAGTGATGAACATGAACTTGTGTTATCCTCCCAAGCCGAGGACATTGATGGTAAAAAAAAAAAAAACCATCAACTCTGTAAAAATAGTTCAGGTATAGCAAAAGCTTTAAGAAGCAAATGAACCCAGTCTGCAACTTGGCCGCGAGACACCTAAGTTGTGACACTGTTGCAGAGGCAGAATCTGTCCGTAGACAGACAAGCAGGCAGATAAACACCTGCCGATGTCGTCAATAGCTGTCTCACAGGACCACATTTTACTCTGATCACACAAAGACACGCAGGCTCACAAGGTGAAAACAATACAAGCCCCACTGTCGCAGCGGGTAATAATGATGACTCCAGGGTACTGCAGCACACTCATGGGTCACAACATCACTGTGGTGACAGGCATCGCAGCTGGTGTGATCCCATATCACTTGACGGACTGGTTCGTATTGGACGTGGTTATATCAGGACAAAGCTGCTCCCAGATTGTGACAACTCGACATGTCCCAGTTGTGCTGGTGAGCTTCATAGAGAGCTCACACATGACTACTCAACTGTAATGAGGCATAGTTATTAAATACTTGCCAATAATCTGCCCCTGAGAACATCCGTAAACAAAAGCTTTGTTTCTGTGCTGCAGTCAGATAATGGATAATGACAGTAAGCTGAAAAGATTGACTCAAAATAAACAAGTGAAAACTAGCTGGGTATTTGTGTCAAGCTTTAAACTTTTTTCTTTACTTTAACAGCTCATGCAATATATACAGAGATAATACTTGTTCATTCATAACCTCCAGTTCACTTCCAAAGAAAGCCAATAACACTACATCCTTTTTCACATTAAAATTAGTGAGTGCACCAAGGATTTTTGAACCGGGGTGAAGCTGCAAAAAAATGAAAAAAATTAAATAATAATAATAATGGCAGACCAACCAATTACCAGTGGTTTGTCCGCCTTGTGGTGTATTTTTCTCCCCTGAATCATCTGGTGCAGAAACTGAAATGTCACTGATGTGCCAGAAAAAAACAACACCATGCAGCACAGTGGCACTGTTAAGATGGCTACTATTTGTTTATTTGACTGCTGCTTGTCTTTCAATCACTCTTTTAGTTGATCAGATAGATTAAATACTATCATAATTGTAATAAAAGTTGCAGATGCAGAACAATGATTGCATATCAGCAGAGGCTGATAAAGACAGCCATGGATGGAAAAAACCATGTAAACCTGGAATTACACAGGCTTTATGACCAATGGGACTGGGAATCCTCACACAAATCTTTGCTATAATGCCACGCAGATTATCATCACATCAGTTCTTGCACAGCTACATACTGTGCGCCACACTTTAAAGAAAGAAAGCGGCTCTGTGCTACAGGGCAGGAGGTGCTTATAACAGCAAATTTATATTAATGTAATAAAAAAAAAAAAATATTTGTTGTAGTAAGTGCACACTCAGCCCATAAAAATATTTATGTTCAAGGATGTTTAATTATTACTGGCATGAGTAATGTGTTTATGCTCAACACCATCAGGGTGCATGAAGAACACATAACCAACCTAAGAAGAACCTGGCGAAGAATCAAAAAAACAAAGCAGCCACTGTCACCCCAACAGTTCACACAGAGTCTTCTCATTCCACAAAAAACAACTTAAACCATCAGAATAATCTGCAGATTGTCACAGGCTTCTCTCCAGCTTACTTTGAGGTTAGCAGCACAGATGTAACAGAAAAATACCTTAAGGGTAATTTACTGTAAAACTGCCTTCCAAGGTCAATATTTACAAAAACACAAAAAGTGAAAATACAGGAAAGAAGAAACTCAGAGATGCTTGAGTCGAGAAAGTTTGTGATGATGGAATGAGGACGGAGGGGAGGGTGTGTGTGTGTCTGTTTCTGTGTTTGTGTGCACACTTCTGACAGGGTCGCTCCTTGTTTTACCTGAGTAAACTCAGCAGCTCAATCACAGTGGGTTTTGTCATGTGTGTGGGAAGAGGCATAAATATACTTAGGACTCCAACCTGAAGGCACAAAAATGTATGAGTTCAAATTCATGCAGAATGTAGTTAAGTCACCAAAAACACTGTTCACATAGTGAGGCTGACGGACACATGAGATGTCATGATGTCACGCCTGTCAGTCAACCGGGAACACTCCCACCACTCCAGATGGCAAGTCCTTCCTTGGCTCTCAGTGGATTCTCTATCTAGCAATGACTCTGGCTGAGGCGATGAAGCAATTAGCTTCTCTGCATAGCCTCAGCTGCTGTAGTCTAATTCACTGGCTGGATGGATGGAAAGAAAAATGGGGTAAACTCAATCAAGACGGGGGCATCTTGACATTAGACTTGGCCCTCAGATGCCAGGTAACAGTGCATGAAATGTGTGTTCACGCTGAATAGAAACATTGATGGTAACACGTCAGTTCTGTAGAAATGGTTCAGGTGTAGCAAAAGCAACAAGGAGCAGATTGGACCACTCAAAAAAAATTTATTTTATGACAGTGACAAAAGTTGTCTCTTAAATTAGGAAGCTTTTAAATGAAGGTAATTAAATCACTAATGTGAGAACTACTTGATGAGGTCTTGATGAGGTAATTTAAGCACTTTAACCCTGTAACACCTAAGCCTTATTTTAAGCATAAAAGGGCCAGAAAATGTGTACTTTCAATATCTGGTAGTTATAGTAGTCTATTAACAATTTTAAAAACACTGTAGTTGAACCTGAGCACCAGATTGTGTGTGTTAAATTAGAAATTTGTAAAACATATTTAAAATACATTATACTATGTACAGGTGTTTTTCCAACTTTTTTCTTTTCTGGCGACAAAAATGCTGATTTGTCGGCTTCCTGCAACAGTGCGAGTGAAATTACCATAATAACCACATGTGGGCTTTGACCTGCAACTTCTCAGCTTTCAGAAACCTTCAGAATTGTTCCGATAGCACAAACCGTCTCGTAATTACGGTACAAAGTGCACTTGCACGGACGTGTTGTCTGCGATGTGTGTTAAAGGGTTAAAGGCGTAAAAACACAACGATAGCTACATGCAGTGTGACAACACTAACACTAACCATATGGGCCAAACACAGACGGCACAGTGGTAACATGCACATATATCTGCATGCTGTACATAGCTTATAGCCTTCAGAAATGCTACTGATTGGCACGCAACACCCAGTCTGCCCTTGCTCAGTGTTTGAAGAAGTAATTGAAATTCTTCAAAGTCCTCTCATTGTACTCATCATTTACATTATTGTGTCCACACTGTATGTTTGCAGACAATTTCGTTAGATTCTTTTAAGTTATGTACAAAGTAAAAGCAAGGGCACAGTGGAGGACTTCCTCCTGGCTATGGTATTGATCTTTGAGTAAGCAGTGACAACATTAAATAAATCTAGTGAGGCAATAATCTGTGGCAGTAACTATGTCCTGCACAGCAGAGGTGATTTGTATTCCAGTATGACAATTTTTATGAGTATAGACTGTTTACGGGTTTTCCCAAAGCCTGGTACTGGCACTGGGAGGTCTTAGGTTCAGACATGGCAAAGGAAAAACCATCTGATGGAACGAATTACACTGTAAATAAACTGGATTATCTGAATTATAAAATTGTAGTGTGATATTTTTTTTAAAGGAATGTTGTTTTTGTGCTGGGTTCTGGGCCACAGAAAGACACCATCCTGTAGAGGTAAAGTGTTGTCATTAACTAATCTACAGGCACCAATTTTCTATAATGTTCCCTTTTAGTTTGTCTCATTCTGTTTTCTGCTGTTGAAGCTGTGTTGCCACCAGTGAGAATACAGAAGAGTATGGAAGAGAAATACGAACCCCTTAGAGTTGCGTAATTTGAGCTCTGGACAAACGAAATGGTCCTTTAATATTTATGAATCACCAGCTTAGTCTATTGGAGGCTATACACCTCTGTTGTGCAAAATATAATTCTGTCCTTGAACAGGAGATTGTATTTAAACTGTTGACACTTCAGAGTCTCTTGTCGAAGGACAAAATGTGTTCTTTAATCCTTTTAATAAACTACTAATTTCTGATTAGGCTGACAGTGATGCCGTCCTAGCATGCACTGAGCAGAAGGCAAGGAAACAGTCTGGAGCGTCTGGCTGTGACACAGCAGTGCTTACCAATTAGCAATCATGCTGTCCTGAGAGAATAATTCCATGTCTTCCTCATGTCAGTGTCTGTTAAAGAACACATCCCTGTTCGCATGGTCAACAAGTCCACACATCTCCGGAGATGTTAAGGAGACATGCAGCTGTCGATGATGGAGCATGAAGTCCGAGAAGGAATTGGTGCAACAAATAAGAACTTTATTTTACCCATTTTTGTTGGGAAAATGGGTAAATTGTCTTTCTTGTTAAGATTCATAGTCTCACCACTACTTGTTTTCTCTGTTCAGACGGAATTATGTGTATTTGCACCACTCATTTGCTTGTACTGGTACTGTAAAGCATGTTCAGTGTACAGAGGATTGTATTTCATTATCGGCTACAATGTTCAGATTCCAGATAGAGATTTGTTTGCAAGCGTTTGTTCTGTGTTCCTCAGTAAGTGCTCTATCAGCATGTGTATTATAAATAAACAACCACAGTACCAATGTATTATCAGGTGACAACACACACTGAGTAAATACATGGAAAGGGTAGCACTGCCATCAAATGCACACGTACATTCAGCCTCTCCAGACATTACAGACACACACACAGTGGAAATCTGCTAATGTGGACAAGTCCAATGTGTTGTTTGGTCTCTTTTGCTACGTCGTTATTCTGTATGCTTGAGGAGGCTTGGAAGCATCCAGGCCCCCTGTTCATTGTCTCCTGGATTACAGGCTACAAGGACAGACCACGTTGTTTGTACTGAGACCACTGTTGCCTGCAGTACCCGTCAAATGTCCAAAGTCTCACTGCACAGACTGGGACACTGTCTGCTTTCAGGTCCTGAAATGTGAAGGTTTGGATGGGTTGTGGCCCATTCTTTCAAAGCTTCTTTGTTATTTGCTGTTTTCTGTACCCTTACCGCCAGCGACGACAATCTTGCACCTGTGACACTGGAATGTGTAGACATGAGTGACATATAACAAGGAGACTTCTAAAGTCACGCTGCTCAAAGATCACACTTGAGACCTTAGGGGACCATTTTGTTCAATGTTTCTGTCGTAATTTTCAATTCAAATATTTGAGTGCAAGTCACTTGAGGTTAGAGCATGAAAAAGCTGGCTTCTAGCAGCCACTCAGCACAAGTCAAACCTGTGAATGTTAGTTCTGCCGTTAGTGGTAACGTCACTCCCTCTGCACCTCAGGGTTTAAATTCAACTTTTAGATTGTGTTCAGAGTTTAAAAAAAAAAAAAAAAGAACAAAGAAAAGAAAAGAAAGACAGAAAAAAACAGCAGAGACTATTTTCAAAAAGAGTCCTGGCAAGCCTAGCCAGTGGTGTGATAAGAGCCAGCTGCTTCTTATTGACAGTAAGATCAAGCAAGCAGCTGGTGACACCTGTCAGGCATAGGTGTGAGGAGCCACAGATTGTGCCAGCCTGCAGGCAGCTGGGGGCGAACATCACCTGGTCTGCACAGAAGGGCAAATGTAGACTGTTGTTCTTAAGGAAGCTGAGGTCATTCTGCGAAAGCATCAACTTCGGTGTGGTCCATAATTAAGCTGTGACCAGTGGACTGTGTGTGTTTGTGTTTGTGTTTGTGTGAGTGAATCAATGCTCAATGAACTACAATGTGTTACATTATAACACTCAATGAACAAACCAAGAGGTTGTGAGCCAAGTGTGACATCAAACGCGCACACTTTCCATCACCACATTACCAAGGGAGAACTTACTATATGTAGCTATAGATCACCTGGAGCATCTGCCTTATTCCCTTAAAGGTGCAAAACTGAGTACATTAGGCACTCATTTGTGCCACCAGCTCTCAGACAGCTCTGGGCTTTGTGCCTGGCTGCTGAAGCAAGGCGCCTGCACCGTCTGTATGAACTATCTTGGGCTTACTCCACATTCCTGTACTTTGATCTTCACAGAAACTGCTTGCAGAGTGTTTGCGCTGTGATATAAAAAATAAGAACAACATGAAAAGAGAGACTGTATGAGGAATATGTCACGCTCAGGAATGTGTTTCAAGTCGTTGATTGATTGTCATTGACTATTGTTTTCAACAGCTGCATCAGTTTCAGCAAATGATCAAAAGGCTCATATGTTGACGTCTATGTTGTGGTAGCACTTTAATGACCTTAGACACAAGGTCTCTTTTCCATTGCAAAAAGTTTTGGCTCCAATGTTTGCTTTCAGTCTTCAAGGATCTTTTTCTAACCGTCACATTTTTTTTTAGAGCTGAATATTTAATCAATTAGTCAGTCAAGAGAAACTTTTGGCAACTGGACTTGATTTTTTGATTTTTGAAGACATTCCACCTCTCATCGAAAATACTTTTTCAGTTCAGTTCAGTTCAGTTCGTTCATCCAATGATTTTAGTTCAGTATCAGTGCAAATTGGCATTTTACCTGTCATGTAACATTTAACAAACTTCATGATTACTAATGAAACAACTCCAATCAGGTTGTTGTGATGTCTGTACTCAAGTTCAACCACAGAGGGCCAAGACCTTAACCTGTCTGGTTTGAGCTGTTCTTTGGTGTTTCACACCATGACTTGTTTGAAGAACAGAAACTGTGGGTCGGATTTCATTTAAAGATGAATTTGATCAAAGTCCTTGCTGCACCACCCGTGCTCAATCAAATTCAGGCATGGCTCAGCGAGGATGACTCTCTGGAGAAAGCACAGTGATACTGAGCTGTAAAAGACTTGTCACTTCCACCCACAACTCTCTCACCTCGAGTGCAGAGGATAAGGGAGAAATCAATGAATCACACCTTGAACACACTTTTTTTGGGGGAGGGGGCGAATGGAAACAAATTCATGCCAGGTGATGTAGAATCCAAATAAACAATGTTAAATATATAGAAGAAAATAAAAATAGGACACACTGCCTAGTCTCAACCTTTGTCAAAATAGAAGCCACAAAGTGTCATCATCCCTGGGAAAGTTTTCATACTCACTGACCAAGCTATAAGGCTGTGTCTTATTTGACTTTTTTTCATTTTCATTGTGTAACATTGAAGGAGTTATTCCTATATTCATTTTATGAGATGGCATTAATCTTACAGTGTAAACACAAGCTCCACTGTGAAATCAACTTCATGGAAACAACTGTGAGACGGAGCAGCAGAGGTGTCGGAAATAGAGTTACAGGTCTACTTGCAGACAATGATTCACCTCTTCCTCACTCTCAGACATTAATCTTTGCATATCGAAATGCAATGCAAAAAACAAATGAATGTGCATTTCGTAGATAACACGCCGTGTGTCCTGAAACTAAAGCTGCTGCACTTGTTGAAATTGTGTTAAACTGTAATAGAATAAAACTAGTTTGCAAGTTGGTGTTGAGTGTTATGCTGAGAACTGACACATTTCTCACAGGTACTGTGTGGGCTCGATGACTAGTGTTAATTTAGTCACAGGATAGACAGTCAGAGCCGCTGCAGGTGCGTAGGTTTGACGATGACTGAGTTTTAAGATACGTATCAACATGGTCCGAGCTTGAAATTGTTATTTTCTTTCATGTGTTGTGGATACTCAGATCTGTCTGTCTGCTCAGGGCACGTTTGGCTCTGGCTACTTATCTCATCATATCTCATCCCAATTTTATCAGATGATCTATTTGGTAAATGAGGAAATCTGGTAAAATCTCAATGTAAGATAAGATTTGTACACCAGTCGTGTATCTGACACCAAACATGACCTGTTTGATATACAGTAAATTTGAGATTTGCTGCTTTCCTTAGCTTTACGTAATTTCAAATTGAATATTTTTGTGGTTCAAATGAATACACATCCCACATGGACTTGCTTTAAATAAGCATTTCTTCAGACTAAAGGAATAATTGATATGTTGAAATACTTTCACAATGAAAATAAAAGTTTCCTGAAACTTTACAAAACATTGGATGAATGTATGTTTTCAGTCTAATCCTTTTGATAAAGAAAGACGGATAATCCTGAATGTGCCTAATCTTCCACATATTGTGAGGGTGAGAGGATAAAAGGCCACATGATCGATGGTAAAACGACAACAGTGGCAATAAGGAATGAGACTGTATCTTAAACTGGCTCATGTGTATTATCTCCTATGGTTGGAGAGCTTGGCTTTGGTTTGCCTGCTGGATGCAAGTTTAATTACAAGTAAAGAAATGACTCACACTTTTCATATTATTCTCATTGTACCTACACAATTAAGTGTTCATCAGATTACATTTCAGTAATTGTGGGAAGGCCGACTAATAAGATTACACGAGGTATTTGTTTCAGCACCACAGGAGGAAGACGTTTTCATTTTCTTTGTAATTGATCAAGGCTCTTGCATTTCCGCTAAGACGTTCTTAATTTGAAGTGGAGCTGATGAGATTGGAATAACAAATGATGACAACTTTCGCACAAGCCACTTTTTTGGCAGTGTGTTTACAAGTGACAAAGCTGACATATTTGACCCTTTCCTCCTTAATAAGACTTTTGCTGACACATCAAAAGCGAGAGGTTAAGGAATACCCTGTGATTGAGAATGGCTTTGTACCCTTATGGTTAAACTTGCCCAGTGACTGTCAGTGTTTGATACGTAATCTATTATTCTTTCAATAAATCTTTGAGTGTATAGAATGACGGGAAAGTGGGTGAGAGTGAGTGAGTGCACAACTGTGCTCAACTGACAAAAGTACTCTACTGAGACTGGAGATTAACTCTGTCACAGTGGTGTTGTTTTCACTTTTGATTACGCCGTAACAAGAAAGTCCTCAGTCAAATACAAATCCACACCAAGTATGACATTCCTCTCAGATACTGTTAGCTTTGCCGTCAAGTGCGAATGAGCCAAATGACAGAAGAGTTATATAAGGGCGAGAACGTGAAGTGATACTGCGAAAAATTATATTAAACACAACCCCACAGCCTTGACAGGAGCGATGTTCTCTTTTGAAGTACTCCATCTGAGGAGGCTTGGGTTTATGTCAGTACTCCACAAGTGACAGGTTTCTGTAGTGGGGGAAAAAAAAGGAATAGAAATGTAACAAAACTTCTCAAACCACCTGCATCATAATCCATGTTCCCACTGTGTGTCTGTATGCTCACAATTATCAGCACGTTTATATATTGTTTATTCAGTCTATTTTTTTTTTCAGCATTACGTTTCAAACCTTCAGAGGTTGAATGTTTGGTACTTGATATGTTTTAGTCCAATTATCACTTTAAAATGTGCTTAATTAGTCCTCTTAAGAATGAACCCTTTGCACTTCAACTCATCTTCATTGTCAATAGCACTTGATGATCTCCTCATACATGCATTTCTGGATCGTTCAGGTCAGACCCTGGGCATTTTGGTTGTGAGTCAGGCCAGGGACACACGTTGTACCCTGCATGGTCGTTTTAATGTTTCAACAACAGTGTTAACAGGTCACTGCATCCACTCTGCCACAGCTTACTGCAGAGTTTCAGCATCTTACACTGACTTCTTTTTCATGTGTGACAGATAGCAGCCAAAATAGAGTGGGAAGAGCAACACATGAAATCTAAAACATGAGATCTTTCCTAATAGTCTTAATGTCTCTACTACTCTTTTAACAATTGTATCAAACGCAAGCTTTCCAAAATATTCACAAAAATAAAAGAATGGTTATACAGAGGAAGTTTGTACAACTGTAGGTGCAGATGGTGGAGTTGCTTTTTCCTTTTGCCTTTTTTCCATTACTGAAGCCCACTGGTTCTCCTTCCCTCCTCCCACTCAAGAGATGAACCTTTGAACATCTCTAAGCAAAGACGTATCTGTAGAAATGTCTTTCAACTGAGGGTGGATTGATGTTTATTTTACTTATGTTTTCTGAGGATCATCTTTATTATTACTTTTCCAACAATTTTCTGTGAAGGATTCATTTTTTTTGTCCAAACATTAATATTGTGAAGTTGTGAAAGATGAACTCGGTGTCCATTAAAGAAAGACAGCAGTCGCAGTATAGCAGCATACAGGGAGACAGTCTGTCAGTCAGTGTGGACACATACTGCACAGTACAAGTGAGCAGCTGCAGCTCCAGAGAGGCAGCTGCAGTACACAGGTAACACAGAGCAGTGCATCCTGGGTGTCAGTGCTAACCACCCAGGCACCGTGCCACCACAGAAAACAAGGTCTGACCTCGAGCTGGCATTTTGAGGAAAGTCGGGTCACAAAAATCGATAGGTATCTCCCTGTTGGGAGCATGATTGTGAAACTAGGCACTGTCAGTTTTACTTCAGGTGACAAACAAACAAGCAATCACTGGAATGCATTACCTTCACATCAGATATGAAGACGTGAGTGGTTTGTTGTGATTATGTCTTTATTTTCCCCCTGTAAATACACCTCAATTGATTTACATTGCCCACAGTGTTTGAGTTGTATTTTTATACTCAGTGGTCAAACAGAAAGGTGGGAGACTTCATCCTGCCCACAGCTCGAGCTTCATTCAGCTTTAAAGAAGAGATTTTGCATTTATCAAAAATGTGAGAGTGCGGTGCACTGCTAAGCCTCAAATGGCATCCCTCAGTTTGTGAACGGCTGCTTTAAAGTCCCGAGATTCACAGTTTAGCCTGAGCCATCCTGGTCTTTGACAGCGGAACAGACAGTGTATTTAGAGGTTGGAGCTGGGGAAGAAGTGAGCGGTGGATCTTAGGGAAAGTGTGAGAACCATCAGGTCACGATGTGTTACATCTTCTGTTAGTCGCATCATAGCCACTTCTGAACGCTTCTGAACTGCTTTATTGTGTATTTGACTCTAAATGGGACCATACGTGACAAAATGCTGAGAATGAATGACCTCTCGTAACAAATGTAGGAATGTTCCGCTCATCTTTCCTGTTCAAAAGTTACATCAGTGCTGTGGCTTGGGTAGCGAGCGGCGTTTTCAAAAAGTAAATTGATTTTAAATATATACATTTATTCTAAGGCTTTCATATGTAGTTCTTTTTACATACATACTTAGAGGTAGTACATTCAATGTCTGTCAACAAATCCAACATGTTACACATTATATTGTAAGCCTTTATATTGGAACCTTTACCACTTAGATGTTTATTGTATCTTACATCAAGCATTTTAAACAAAAACGAGCTTTATCCCGTTATGCCAGTGCAGCTAAGCAGGATAATGTTTTGTTTAATCTTTGCTCCAATACACAATTTTCTGTCTCACCATCAAAGCGAACCTTGAAAAATCCAAGCTAATCTGTGATGTTTTTGATCCATGTACATTGTGTTCTTTAAAGCAGAGAGTTATCTAACAATGCCCCAGATCTGAAGGTGATTGGGACATCTGTCTACTGTAAGGTAGCGTTTCTTTAATCATCCCACAGGGTTTCCCTTGGGACTCCACAGATGGAAGCAGATTCAGAGGAGGCCACTGTCCCAGGGGTTTTTTACTAAATTTACAATCAGCTGAACAAGGTATTCACTGCTGTCTTTATAGCACAGCATCAAAGTTCAGAAGTGAAGCCTCCTCTCTTTACATTCAAAGAGCAACTCACACCAACCAAGTTATCTTCAAGGTGTTTTGTCTGATGTAATTGTAAGTGATTGATTTGTGGTTCAACATTTTTCTTTGAAGATATTAATAGTGACTTGAGTTGGGTACAGATGCTGTAGGTTCATAATCTTATCTTCGGTTTAGTGTGGTGTTCTACTAATACTACAACAACGAAATTCCACTAACAATGTTAGTGTTGGGTACTGGTCACTTTAAATGAGTATTTTGCAACTTGATGAATGGTCACTACACAATGTCTTTCTTCTTCATCATTTGGCTGTTTTGTTTGTCGTGTTAAACATCATCAAGTGGTCAAGGAAGAAGTGCTTAAAATCCTGCAGTGTTGATAGTGACCTCATCATGCAATTCAGTGTGTGTGATCAAAATAACATGATTAGTTGTGTTTATCACAGTGGTGTTAGGGTTACAAAGACAGTTTCTTTTTTATCTAGGCAAAAAAAAAAAGAGGATTTCAAAAATATGATATAAACTAATCAAACAAGGTTCCACATTAGTTATATTTGATCTCATTTTAGTAGCACCAAGGAGTTTTCACCAGGAGTTTGCCCTGTTTTGTATTTCTGTAAGCAATGGGTTGTACATGCTTGGGTACCAGCAGACTTTCTCATAAAACCTCAAGCGACTTTTCATGGTTACCATCTTCTTTGTTGGCTCTTTTGACAAAAGCATGAGTGCACCACCAACTGGACTGGAAAGTGCTGTGCCACAGTGTGAACGGTCCACTTCACATGTTCTGAGGACAATATTTAGGTCACGTTGACCCTAAGAGACCCCCATGCAAACTTGACCCTTAGATTCAAGATTCAAGATTCAAGATTCAAAGTGTTTATTGTCATATGCACAGTAAAGAAACACGTTTCCCTGTACAATGAAATTCTTACTTTGCTGTCCACTCAAAAAACACCAGCATAAAGTAAAAAAGTTAAAAAAGTAAAAAAGAGATGCTTTTGTAAAAAAAAGTATAAATATACATAAGAATAATATAAATATTACAAGAGACTAAAATAAAATAAAAATAACATATATGCATAAAATAAGTGTAAAAATATGAACTGTACATAAAATGAACACAGATTTAAAGTGACACACAGATTTAAAGTGGCACACAGATTTAAAGTGACAATGTTTCAGGTTTTAAAGTGACGGTAACAGATTAAAGTGACAGTGTAACCAGGTGACAGGATTATTGTAGTCCCGTTCAGCTGTTGAGGATTCTGATGGCAGTGGGGTAAAAAGAGTTCTTTAGACGGGTTGTCCTGCATTTGGCACTCCTGTACCTCCGTCCTGAGGGCAGGAGTGTAAACAGTCCATGTTGTGGGTGGGTGCTGTCTTTGATGATGGTGGCAGCTCTCCTGTGGACTCTGCGGTGGTAGATGCTGTGCAGTGAGGGCAGTGGGGACCTGGTGATCCTCTCAGCTGTCTTTACCACTCTCTGCAGGCGTTTGCGGTCCATGGCTGTAGTGCTGCCGTACCACGCGCTGATGCAGTTGGTCAGACTGCTCTCCACGACACAGCTGTAGAAGTTGCTGAGGATCTTTGTCGACATGCCAAACTTCCTCAGCCTCCTCAGAAAATACAACCGTTGCTGTGCTTTCTTGAGCAGCTGTGTTGTGTTGGTGGTCCATGTGAAGTCCTCAGTGATGTGGACCCCGAGGTACTTAAAGCTGCTCACCCGTTCCACTTCAAGATCCCGGATAAACAGTGGTTGGTGAGGTCTCCTCTCCTTCCTCATGTCCACTATCATCTCCTTCGTCTTGTCTGTGTTTAGGGTGAGGTTGTTGTCCTCGCACCAAGAAACCAGACTGTCCACCTCCGTCCTGTAGGCCGCTTCGTCCGCCGCAGTGATGCATCCTATCACTGCAGTGTCGTCAGCAAACTTCAGGATGATGTTGTCTTTATGGGAGGCGACACAGTCATGTGTGAACAGGGTGTAGAGGATGGGGCTGAGGACACATCCTTGTGGAGTGCCAATGTTTGTGATAATGCTGGCTGATGTTTTATTGCCAATCCTGACAGTCTGGGGTCTGCCAGTCAGGAAGTCAAGGAGCCAGTCGCAGAGGGTGGGGTGAATGCCAAGGGTGGACAGCTTGTGGGTGAGTTTGTAGGGGATGACCGTGTTGAAGGCGGAGCTGTAGTCTACAAAGAGTATCCTGATGTAGGACTCCTTGTTTTCCAGGTGGGACAGGGAGTGGTGGAGGACAGCTGTGATGGCGTCGGTGGTGGACCTGTTGGGTCGGTACGCGTACTGCAGGGGGTCCAGTGAATCCGGGATGCTGCTCTGAATGTGCGCCAGCACCACTCTCTCGAAACACTTCATTATGATAGGAGTGAGTGCTACTGGTCTGTAGTCATTCAGGCAAGTGGGTGGGCTCTTCTTGGGGAGGGGGACGATGCTTTAATTTGGTGGTTGAATCCAGTGTGAGGAGTTACACAATAGCAGATGTACCATTGCACTGCTGAAGTGTGCTAGAAACTGAAGAAACAATAAGGTTTTTGCATTGATATTTTTTATCCTTGAAAAGCTTTTGTGCCACATTCTCAGGTTAGAGTGGTGGTTTGAGCAGAGGGAACAAGCGGAAACTAAAAGCGACCAGTTTACTGATCCCTGTGGATGTCCTCTATGTTGGTAACAGGTCATACGCTCATGGAACAGGAGGGGCGCCATGGGAATGTAGTGCGCCTGTAGGATGTGAAGATGCTATAGCCCCCACTGTAACTAATGCATGATTGCATGCACCCTCTGTAATTTGATCTGACAACGCAACACTGTGCCTTTGCAATGGGATAATGATAAGTTGTACCCAAGAGTCCATGCACAGCAGGTGTACGGGTGCAGAGTCGTACAGCTTGATGACGCTTGACAACATAGGATTCAATATATATATGGAGGGAAAAAACATTGGATCCAGGGAGCAGCGCACAGCATGGTTTGCGCCTTAAGATGTCACCCCCTCACATGAATCAACGGTAGAACAGAAGGGGGTGAAGCAGTGGATGATGCCAGGGGGCTTCAGAGACCTTTTCATAAAAACAGTGAGTGAAGTAATCATGTAGCACAAAGTACACCACTGCCCGCGTTAAACCATTCATTGCTTGCTGTTATGTCCTTTGAATTTAACAGGTGATGGAACCACAAGTGGTGCTATGTAATTATTTTCAGCCGAGCGGGCTAAACGACGCAATGTCAACAGCTGTACCTTTAATCATTGAAACAAGGACGTGCATACAAATTAAATTTTGAGGGGTCAACAGCGATATATTTGACACCGTGTCTTAAGATCAAGAGGCAAATGTATTCACCAGCAAAATGCACTAAGTACCAATGTGATATTATGTTTGCTGAATGGTAAAGGGCGCTGTCATAAAGGGTGTGCATGAAACAAATTGCAATCTGTCTGTCAGCTTTTGTTAAATGGAGTGCACCGTTGATGGGACATGCAATTCGGTGTTTGCTTTTGTCGGAGGCAAGCTGTCGCGCACGACTCATGGCATTTAATACAGATTTTATAAATTGCATACATTTTGGGGATGAAGGAAGCAAGGGGAAATATACCTGTCAATTTTTGATGTCATTATTCGATGACATTATGTTGTTGACCAGCAAATGTCAGAAATGACCTTCAAAAAGAAGAA
The DNA here is from genome assembly GCF_958295425.1 of Solea solea. Lineage (NCBI taxonomy): Eukaryota > Metazoa > Chordata > Actinopteri > Pleuronectiformes > Soleidae > Solea > Solea solea. The sequence goes on along the minus strand of NC_081147.1, from coordinate 12,230,028 downwards.
TCATATCGTGGAATATTTCATTCCATTTCGCTGACTGATTTATGCCCGATAGAGTGAATAACTCAACGTGGAAACACAACACAAACAACAAACCCCTGAGTGTAAGAATAGGATTCAAACACTGTATGTAAATCCATTGAAGTGTATTTACAGAAAAAAACAATAGAATTCAAACTTTCAGCTGCTGTGGAGGCATCAACTGTTGATCTATTAGCAGTCTTTTTTTTCATGCTTTTTATCTTTCATCTCTGAAAGTATAATGCATTTACTCTCTCACTCATGAAATTCCTCAATTTTTAAACACAAGTATTTAGTATTCGTCCACTGCTGCATTGAAAAGGGCTTGTATGGTAGTGAGGTCAAACACAAATCAGAGCAGCTCTCTAATATGAAAATATCCCATATAGCCAGCAGCAGCGGCAGTTAAAGATATGGGCAAAAGCCAAGAGCAGCATTTGCAGAACAGCTACTGGCTGTCTGTGGCTACAGTAAAACAGTGATAGTGTGTGATGTTAATACAAACTGCCCTCGTCACTGTCACCATCAGAACCTGACAATCCAGATGGGTGATCCGAGCCACAGGTGATAAGCTTCTGCTAAGATAAATCTGGCATTGCTTCGAGCTCTGTACGGCAGTGCGTCACCTCTTTTCTTTATCCTCCTCATCCTCTGTGTTTCCACCACGAGTAAGAATATGGTAAATGTATAAATTATTCCTGTCTATCAATCTATTATGTTAATTGTGTTGTTCCAAACATCGCGTGCATATGTTCCTCTTTACATCTCACTTGACAGTCCCCACTACATCCTCTTTGAGAGCCAGTGACATATTGTTTGAGTATACGCCGAGTGTTATACCATCAGACTAGACTTGCTTTTCTGTGAGCACACTCACTCTTCCCACCTGTGCTTTGTCGGGATAGACACTATGCCACATTGTGACACAGGACAGCTGATGCATACTAATCTGGCCTCACGGACCAGTCAGAAGTGGCAGCCTGCCTCCTGGTGTCGCTGCATGGCACCAGTTCTAGTTACCTCTGCTGCTGTCTGAGCTGCTGTGGCCTCTGGTGGCTTGTATGGTATGGAGGTGAGAGGTCCTACAGTGCTCTTACGCTGTAGCTGCAACGTTTACGCCGCAAAGGACTAGATGGAGGACACGTGTGAGGAATGCTTAATTCATTACGAGCAGGGTTTTGAGAGCACATCAACACACACAGGAATGTTAAAAAGGGGCTGTTGTTTTATGTAGCATTCCCACTCATCTATGGATCACTCTGACTTCAAAGTATGTGTCATTACCATGCTTTCAGGGTAAAACGTTCACATCCATAACGATGAAATGTGCCCTCCGTAAAGTAACCCTGATGGCTGGTTTCTGTGTCTCTTAACACTTTGTTGATAAATATTCACGTCTTGTAAATATTTGAGGGCCGAACAACATACAGTGCCATTTGTTTTGATCATATTGCACCGTTCATTATTTGTCCGAGGCTCACAAAAATCAATCTCTTTGGCGAGTGCAAAGATGCATTTAATTTTCCCTCGCTGTTAATCTCCAGCCCAATGAGATGATTAATTACACCGTAATAAAGGCTTGTTGCAGTTAAAACTCTTGCCTTTATTCATGAAGGCTTCTACATGGAGCGACATTTACATTTAAATGTGCTCATGGAGGGGATTGTCTTATCTGCTGGGCTTAGGTTGGAGGGCAAAATGGGTTTCAACCGAGACAACTAATGTGGTGGTTTATCTGTGCTCTGTGGAGGTTGTCAAACCAAACCGGGGAGCACAGACTGGCCAGTCACTTGTTTACAAACTGTAGCACAGATCTCCTGCAATCTTAGTTTGGCGAGAAGAAAAACACATTTGTCCCATGGCTTTTTAAATGAATGGTTTAGAGAAATAAGATTCATAAGGGCCAGCAAAAGCATCTTATCACCTCTTGTATGGTAAATGTGCAGATGTGTGTGTGTGTGTTTGTGTTTTGTTATATGTCTGGAGAACAAAATCACAAGGCATGCCTTTTGTGGCTTGTTTTGAAATATTTAAACACACCTCACATGTTGAAGGGTACTTTGCTCTAGAGGAAATGAATAGCTCAGCCATTGTTCTTACTTATTCATTTGCATTTGTGCAATTCATTTATCTCCAGTCTGTGCAATTAAGATGTCTTTTCAAGTAGGTGAATGTATCAGGATGACACCGAAGCGAGGGAATATTTAGCGAGGAGAACTTGAGATTTCTTGCGCCCTTGGAGTATAGCAATTCATTTGACCTTCAGATGGTTTTAAAAGGAATCTCATTCAGCCATGTAAAGAGAAATGACTTATGTTACCGCAGAAGTATGCCGCTTGAATACAGAAGAGACTCAAAATATGGTCGGCTTTTGGTTTGCCTACTAATAATGAAGCCCTGTCCATTTGGTACTCTGGGAGGAGATAAATGGATGCCTTCTGTTCATATGTCCAACACTCCAATCCTACATTTTGTCTCTCTGTCTTTTCCTCTCCCTCGCTTTTCCTCCATATCTCACCCCCTCTGTCTCTCTCTCTCACTCTGTCTCAAGCATATTTTGCTGCTTGCTCCTGCGCTATCACACAAACATGCTTGCACATAGCCTTGGAGGAAAAAAAAAAAGAGGAAATGAAATGCATGAGTAAAGTTTTAATAAGGGAGAGAGGTAATTTGAAAAGTCTTTGGAGGTGTTTGGAAATTTATCAATAACAACCAGCTGGGATTTCATGCATGGGAGCATTTGGTGTAATTGCCTGCACATCCCTGATAGACGTTTCTCTTCAATAACAAAAATATACACTTTAATGCAAAAAGAGACACTACTTACCAACTCTTTCCTTTTAGCCTCGTCTAAAAAGGTTCAAAGAATGAGATGGTTGTTGTTTTTGACCACCAGCAAAGCAGCCTTCTGATTTATCATATCACAGTCATCTTTGTGTAACAAAAAAAATATCCTCTTAAATTCCAAAGATCGCTGTACTTGCATTGGCACAAATTGAAATCCTCTTTTTGAAACAATAACACTCCTCTCTGTAATTTGTTCCCTCTTAGAGCCTAAGCCAGCTACACAGAAACACCACTTTTTTGTCAGAGTACCACGGGTTTTTAGTAACTACATAAGTGAACAATGGGAGATAGTGACACATGGATGAATTGCCTTAGCTACAACAGAACCGATTCTGCTTGTTGTGAAAACAGCTGATGATGGAGCTCGAATAGCACTTCAAGTAAATGTGCGTGCACCACGGACGCATAAGTCAAGCACATAAACTGTCAATACATGCCTTAACCACAGGAATCAAATGTGGCATGAATGGATGCTGAAGAATTTTAATAATGAGAAAGCTGGCAGATCATATTTCACAGAGAGGCTGCATTTGTTATCAGCCTGATCAATGGACCGTAAAGCAAAACAAACACAAGCTTAAATGTTAGGCTAAATGCACCAGCAAGCCTAGTCTGCTTTAACGAGCAACCCAGAGGGTAACATTATCCCATAGTTCACCAAACCTGTTTCTTGGAATCATCAATCAATCAGTCAACCACACTAGAGTTCTTAACGGGTTGGGCCGGCCCGACAAACGCCGCTCCCGCTGCAAATACAATAAAACACAGCGCTTCGATCAATGGGAAAATGTGTTTCGGGCCGGTTTCGGGTGGACAATTCATGCTGGGTGTGTGGGGCCGGGTCGGATGCGGGCATAAAGACCTGCAGGCCCGGGTCGGGTCGGGTTGTAATTTTCAGGCCCGTGGAGAACTCTAAACCTCTGATCTGGGTTTTTTCTTTCATATAGTTTCATGTCAAGGCAACTGTAAAACGTAGTGATCACCACCAGCCTTTGAAAGTTCTGTCTTGTCTTTGGTAACACTAAAGCCGTGTTTCCATGGCGTGGAACAGTTCGGCTTGGTACAGTACGACGTTTCCATTAGGAGCAGTACCAAAATAATCGCACCCCCAACCGTTCCATTTTTCTGTGGTACAGTATGGTACAGTCAGCTGATTGGGCAACAGAAAAACACAACTCCCTTGCAACCACTTTTGTTTTAACGCCCACAGTCTATTCTCATACACAGCTTGATGTCTTGTTGAGAAAAACAGCCACAAACTGAGCGGGAAAAAGTTGCTGGATGGCCTCCATTGTTGTCTATTGCTACGTATCTTGCTGACACAGCAAATAAAGGTACTGTTCTCAGTCGAAATGCAACCCTCACGATCCAAACTGTACCGCACTATGATGGAAACACGGCTTAAAAAGAAGAAGCCCGGCTTGTTCTGCAACCATAAACCAGTGTTTGATTTCTCCCAAACATGAATAACGAGGTCATGTTCAACAGCAGCATAATCATCCAAACTGGAGATTGTATGTCTGTTTGTCTGACAGTCAAGAGAGACTCATGCAGAGGGATGTGAGTGCTCTCTACTGCGCTGGGAACAAGCTCATAGTGCTTCATAGTGTATCACAGATGGAATAACCCACACTGCCATCCCCACTATCAAAATTGCAGGGGAGGAGATTGCTGCATGAGGTTGTGTCTGTCTCCATGTCCCAGTTCTATATTTTGTCCTTACACCAAGGTGTATCACTGATCTCAGGCCAAAAGCTGTGTGAAAAATTCAGCCGACTCATAGAAGATAGACGAGGGGGAAATTCAACAGTACACTGCAGAGGACTACATGGTGAAAAAGAGAGAGGGGTAGGAGAGGGGGGGCCGATGAAAAATGAACTGGAAAATGAGGACAGAGTTCCCGTCTCTTATCTCCTCTTGTCGCGATGTTCTCAGAGATAAGTACTGTGTAAATGTGTTGTCAGGTCCACTGAAACACATTACGGACAGTAGCACATGTTCTGGGGAGGCGCGGCTGCTTGGCTAACCTTTCGATCCTGCACATTTCGGCTGCTTGTTTACTGAGCCAGAAATTCCTAGACCAAATTTTTATGGATGTGGTGATTGTGGAGAGTCCTAGTGGTTAGAAGGGAGTCTAATAACTAAAAGGTCATATAGTCTCAGCCTCTGCAACAGCCATTATGCATCCATCAGTAGGCGTGTGCTGTCACAGTGTGGTGGAGATGCCTGAATGCTTAAATGCTCACTCAGCATAAGTCAAGCCCACCACACAGTGTCAACAGTCAAAAACTGGAGATAATAAATATGGTGTGTGTTAATTAATTGGAGTATAGATTTCGCTGGAATGCTCTTGCCAATAATCATTATGGAAAAAAAAAGTTGCCACTGCATGATTGAATACATGTTGGGAATTGCTGTGATTTCACATGCATTTTTCTTTGGGCATTGCTGTGACCTTGTTTTTCCCATGGTGTCCTTAATATAAGAGATGTGTAGGTTCACAGCTGCACACGGAAAAGCCATGAACCCAAAGCTTTTCTTAGAGGTCCGCTGAGACTGGACATCTTTTATGATGCTGTTGAGTCATTTTCTCTGAGTGCATGTGAACTATACAACGCACTGTAAATATTATTCCAAGGTGAATGTTATCTTGGACAGTGCGAGATGTAAGTACAATGATTCTTTTCTTGCAGCGTGGCACATTTGAAAAAGCCATTTTGTCAAGAGTTGGGAGAGATTGAAAACCATTAGCTTCCATGAAATGCCCTGCTACAAAAGCTTGCCGTTGCAATATGTCTACATGGCAAAGCTGCCGTCACTCTGCAAGACATCAATGTTTCCCTGCCATACAAGTGTAGCTTTCTTGTTTCTGGTTGTTTGTTTTCTAAACTGGAGCCGAGCTTACCTAAGCAAAACTCAATATGGGGTACGTGTTCAGCTTTTCTGCTGTGACTCGTGTGCGGTGCAAATGTATTTCCTCACTGTGCTGTTTGACTGCACTGAGACACTACAGGTGTCATGTTTGCTTATATTATTGAAAATTCAGTCACATGCCAGAATAACAATAACAAAAAAAAAAGAAGGAAAAAACTCAAATGTGCAAATATAAGAACAAGTCTGCTACTTTTTCAACACAAACACACATTTTCCATACAATATTTATTTATTTAGCAACAGTATATTTCCCTGTAATGTTTCTATTGAGTATTATTCCGTATTTACAGTATTTAGACTCATTTGTACTGGGTTTTGCAGCATGTTTCTGTTGGAGCATGTGTTTTGGCTCCCTGCACATCATTTACCATTTCTCGCGTTGCATTTTTTTTTTTTCATTGTGCTTTTGAATCCGCAGCGTTTGTGAATATGCAGCTTGTTTCTCGTTCTGCATGTGTTCTGGGTCGTTGCAGTGCATTTGCCCCTGTCAGCCACCGTATATTTGTATCATGTATTAAAAAAACAAATTCACAAAACCCCAACAACATAAAAAGTAACCTGGTAAAAAAAATAAAAATAAAAAAGTAAGTGTTAACCTGGTAACTTTACCCCCACAATGTTTATTAATACAAAACACAGTAAAATGAGTTCTTGTTTTTTACCGTTCAAGTGGCGTAACCTCCTGGAAACGCTGTCACTAAGCAACCAATAACAGAAATACTGTATGTTGTAATGGCTGAGTTTAATCGACAAGAAATGAAGACAGCAGCAAGTGAGCATTGTTTAAAACTTTATAAACATATAAATGTACGACACATGAGCTATTGCATTTTCACTTGTAATTTGTAGTGGGGGGCTTGTTAATGTCTTTCCTTGTTAAAACATCCTCTGGTAAAAGCTTTTACAATGAAACACAAGGGCAAAACAACATTAGCATAATAGCATAATAACTGAATAGTTAAATTTTATCATATTGCTGGAATAATAGTGTAATAAAGACTCTGTTAGATTGAAGGAACACTGAGCAAAGTGCCTGCAGCATTTTTACGTTTTGCTTTTGTCATTCTGGCTCTAATAAAACTGCAGAGCAAATACTTTATTTTTTGCTGACCTTGATCAGTCAGCCATTAAAGGGGGACTGGTGTTGGTAGTGTATTGATCAACAAAGATGGAAAAAAAAAAAATTCTAATTCTAATTCAAATCACCTGCTTTCTCTTTTTATGAGTATATGAAGGAGGCCGAGTTTATTTAGGCGGACTAACTCAACATAAGTGAAGGCTGTGGAGCCATCAAGTCGTATCAATGTCTGGAATTTCTATTAGCATAAAAAGAATGAGACACGGCCGTAACAATAAACAGATCCGCCATCTGTTTTAATTGGTTTTGACTGGAGCAATTTGTTTTCATCACTTCTGATTCTGTCTTAGCAAAGTGAAATCCTATTCATCGCCATACTTACAAATAGAATCATAACCAAACAAGGCTAATTAAGAGTCCCAACTACAGGGCACACCTGTGTGCACACATATAGAAACATTTTCTAGTGTTTTTGTTTTAAATATATTGTTCCGCTTAGGTATACTGGCAGCGTGTTAGCGTTCCCATAATGTATAAATCAGGTTTGGCCTACTGTCTGAACTGTTGCTCATTACACATGGCAGTGTTTCTTACAGACATGCTGCATTAATGTTTCTGGTATAAATCAGCCCATTTATCTTTGTAGCGGATTGCAAGGGAACAAGTCGTGTGTTATTAATGACGACCGACTTCTGCTGTGTACTTTATACATTGCAGTTTGACCTGTTCATATTTATAGAGTCTTTGCTAAAAATGTGAGTACTATTCTGAAGCTCCATTAGATCCTGAACACGGGCCATAGTTTAGCAAGTCATTACATCTGAGCGAGTGGGTCATTTCTGGTGTCCCATATCTTACACAAATGTCTCAACAATGCTTGGAGCATCAACTTGCAGGATTCATCTCATTTTGAACCCTGGCCAATACCAGCAAGTTGCTGCTTGCAATATCGGGCCGCATTGATTAAATGGTCCCTCTTCCAGTCGGCTGTGTGTTTGCATTTGCACAATTACCTTCTCTTGCCAAGTGTTTGCATGCAGGTTTTCATCAGATTAGAAATTTGACATGCCTCATCATGTGTCTAAGAATAAAGAAGCCCTTAAGTAGGACTCCCAAAGGACCATTTTACACCCTTACATTATTCCCCCAAACCTTTGAATTACAGGAAAGATGGGGTAATACATCAGGTCCCGATCAAAGCGTTCTTTTGGAGTCAGCATTATTGGACAGTATTTCTCAGAGATGATAGAGAAGGAGAGTGAAAACTTTTGAAAACAAATCTGTCATAGGGGATTATTTTTATCTTTATGATGACCTTGCAGTAAAAGAAACAACCAGCAAAACATCATATTAGCGAACCTTTCAAGTGATTTCCTCTGCTTGGGTTTTTGCCACAGAGCAGATGATACATTCTGATTCATTGGACCCCCATGGCTCGTGACTCTGGCTAGATATAAAAAATATATCAAAAAGATTGAAATTATGGTAGAGGAATATGTTTTTATGTCAATAAAATGTTCCTAATGAAGTTTGAAAATTTACAGCTCATGTTTACTTGCACAATCTTTGACCCATTTTAGTTCCAGCAAGCAACAAATCAGTTTTCCCTAATAAAAACAAACTATCTTGTTTATGGTTGTTTATTTTTCCTGTTATGTACTGCGGCAGATCAGGAGACAAACCATTAAGCAAAATGGGATTTGTTTGCACTTTTCCAGCCTGATTGTTACACTGCCACTTGATGGATTTTGACTTTGGCCAACATTCAGAGTGTGATTTATGATCAAATAGCACCTGAACCTGGGATTTATTGTCAATTATCGCTGTCCGTTAGGCAACGTTGCATTACAGTCCACTGTTCATCTGTCAGTTTGCAGAGCAGAAATGCAAAACCAGGAGGTTAAACACACACAAAACATGCCTGAAGAGGGTCTTTTTTTTTTCTTGTCTTTTCCGTTTGCACATGTTGATAAATGATCACTTGTTCTTTTCCCCTTCAAATATGTCCCTGACCTCTGTGAGGCCAAACTCAGCAAACATTGTTTACTGCTTAGACGATGTCTGACGCACATGAATTTAATATGAATTTTTTTTCCACTGTAGATAAAGTTTTTATAAATAAAAGATAAATGTAATGTTGTGACATTGGCCCTCGTTGTAAGTGACATTTAATTTTGTCCTCACTTTGTCTTACAAATGAACAGAACACAGGTTCATTTTATTTACAGGGTTAATTGTATGAAAAGATTATATAAGAACACACACTTACATATGTATGAATGAGTGTGAGAGTGTCTCTGATGCTGTCAAAAATGTCAACGTTATTAAAGTTATTTTTGTTCCCCACCTGCATTTCAATCAGCACATTAAAAGCCTTGTGCAATTCTGGTAAAAGAGAAACATCTCTAAAATTAGGAACAACGCTGCCTGTAATTACAGTTGAGCAAATTACCCATGCTGTCCTTTCCCCCTGACTAGAATAGTGCAACTATTTACATGTCTGAATGCTTCAGCAATTGCATGTTCTGGCTCAACTGAAAGATGTCTGAGCTGCACGATACACTGACGAGATACTGCAGTGACTTCTGATTTGAAGAATAGAATTAGAATTAGGAAGGAATACTTCACCACAAACCCCTGATATTCAGTACTGTGTATTTCCTCCAGGTTTAAACGTGTCTCTGTTTATATTTTTCATGTGGGAATGGCAGCTTAGATTGACAACGGCTGGATTAAAAAGGTCACATACAATATTTGTACCTCTGCCTGCTGGCAAAATCATCTGAGCATGCAGTTCCTGAAAAATGACAGAGAGCATTTGATGAACTTGGGGGGGAATATACATACTGTATAAGCCAATCCTCAGTCAGTAAGCCTCACAAAGGACTTCATGGTTAAATGGGTCGAAAACAAATCTCGTACCTAATTATCTTTGAATTTTGTTGAACACAGTCAATGTTTTAAAGATTTCTGTTGTAACTCTGTATGAGCAGTTTTAGGATCCAGCAGTTTTTCTTTTTTGGATATAGCTGCTGTAAAACTCCAAGACTGACCTGTTTCCAAGATAATGGATGTCCTGAAGGTCATCTCACACGGCACATGGTACATGGTGGAGGCGTCAAATCAAAAGCTTCTATTTCTCTTACAAGCAGCTGAACTGCATAGTGGGTCAGCAGCAGAGCCAACTCTGGCCATAGGTCATATACCATAGGCCATATAGGCGGTCGCCTATATCGCAATCTACTGGATGGGTGCGCTCGGTGACCCCAAAGAAGAAGTAAATATATATATATATATATATACTCCACACTACACCTCTCCTCCGCTCCCTTCACTGGCTTCCTGTAGCTGCTCGCATCCGCTTCAAGACTCTAGTGTTTGCGTTCCATGCTATAAACGGATCCAGTCCAGCCTACATCCAGGACATGATCAAAACCTACACCCCAGCCCGCCCACTCCGCTCTGCATCGGCAAACCGGCTCACTGCCCCCTCACTGAGAGGATCGCAGAGGCATTCGCAGAACTCGAGACTGTTTGCTGTCCTAGCTCCCAAATGGTGGAACGAGCTCCCCGTCAACGTCTAGAAAGCGGAAGGCCTCCACATCTTCTGCCGCCGACTAAAAACACACTTCCTCCGACTCTACCTTGATGGCGAAAAAAAAAACAAAAAAAAAACTTGCTTATCCATCGCACTTATGACTAGCACTTCATAGTTTGGCTTACTTGAAGCTCTTACTTACTTCTAGCTCTTATTTGTACCCCAATGTTTAAATGCACTTATTGTAAGTCGCACTGGATGGATGTAATGTAATAATATATATATATATATATATATATATATAAATATATATATGTATGTATATATGAATACAAATCCACCCATGTGTTCCTTACTTTGCTTAACAAAGGAACATAATAACAATATAATAATAGAGAAAAAGAGACATGTCAAATTTACATGATCTGTAATGTAACATTGTTTTGTTTATTTTACCAGTCAGTAATATTTATTACTATGCAGATTTTATTTTATTTTTTGGAAATTTTGCTTGCAGTGTCCATACTTCAACTCTATTATCTATCTATCATACTATATAGTGTTTTAATACTTATTAACATGTTAGCCCCATTGTCATCAGCAGGACTGTCTGTGATACAAACACACATAATTTCAGTTTTTCTTGGAAAACTCGCTTTGTTTGTCTGATTGTGGTGTGTGTGTGTGTATGTGTGTGTGTTGGGTGACAGTGGACGGAGGAGACGGAAGGTGGGGCACCAAATCCTAATCTCACCCAGGGCACCAAAATGCCTAGGGCTGGCCCTGGTAAGCTGTGTCCACCACACGCATCTGCACAGCATGTGGCAGAAGTTGAGAAATATAAAAACTTTCAGTGTGACAGTGTGAAGACTGGCCAATCATATCACATTTATGCCTTTAGCTTATTCACTACATCGTTAATATGGAGCTCACAGACAAGGTTGTTCCCCCTGTTGCTGGTGTTTGTTTGTTTTTTTACTTTGTTTTTGTTCATATCACAAGTGGGCCATGACAGACATTGCTCTGCTAATTTCAGAAATCCACCTCTGGCACCGAGCAACAGGCCCGACAACCACCACGTATACATGTGAGTCCCTTTTACAAAGCCATCACTCATATGTTAAAAAGCCAGTCTGTTCCTCTAACTCAGGGGTGTCAAACATACGGCCCGGGGGCCAGAACCGGCCCGCCAGAGGGTCAAATCCGTCCCACAGGATGAATTTGTTACAATTTCACACTACGATTACAATCTAAACATAATGTCAAATATAATATTTTTCTCTTCCAGATACCTGTGACTAAATGTTTGTGCCTTTTTAGATCCAGTGTGATGTGTAAATAGTACATTTATGCACGATATTGTTGAAATTGCACTTATATTTCTCAAGAAATTTCATGTTTTGTAAAAATATCCTTCATTACATGTAAAACAAAGGAGAAAAAAAGCAAGGAGTTCTTGTTGTTCATGATTATTATGCTATTATTTTACTATTTTTCCTGGTCCGGCCCACTTGAGATCAAATTGTGCTGTATGTGGCCCCTGAACAAAAATGAGTTTGACACCCCTGCTCTAACTGTTTCATTGTAGACTTGTGGTTTCATTGCTGTTATTGTTTATTGTGTCTGCTGCAGCAAGTCAGGCCCAGAGGGGTCCAGTAATCTCAATTTCACATGGAAATATTATTTTATCTGCTGGCTCATGTTTCTTGTGTTTCTCTGTCAAAGACAAATTAGATTTTTATGAGGACATATTGTAGGTAAAATGTTTGCAGCTCCACATTTGTATGTATTGTACCAGTGACATTATGCCTTCATGTATTTGTGGGAAGCTCCCACATTGAAGATGTGCCAGCTCACAGTATCCTGTTTACAGCATTTGTGTTTGTTTGATTTTCAGCTTCTTAATTGAATGCTGTTCAGGAGCAGACCGACTCCAAAATTTGCTTTTAAATGATTTGTTTTCGGAAAGATGGGACCCTGTCTGCCATTTGGCTCATTTGTGGACAGTATTTAAGTATTCGTGTCATTTCTGAATTTCCTCACACTTGTTTCCACGACAACCTGCTCTTCAGCGTGTCTTTTAAGTAAATAATCAGTGTGATGGGTGGAAAGGAGGAAGGGATCTAGTGACTTACATCTCTTGGGAACCTTCACAGAGACACAGTGAGCAGATGTTTAGGTGGAGTCCTTCTATTCTCGGCCTGTTTCTGGAGGTGTGCTTGGTCATTAGCAAATATTCACTGCGAGTGTAGGAATGGCATTGGATCAACAATTTCACGAGGCAGAAATGTGATTCGCTGCACGTGGCTTATCTGCTAGGACTGTGGGACTTCTGAGACTGTGTTTTTGCCTGTGATCAAACATGCATAACATCTCGCCTTCAAAGCCAAGACAATATGTGAGCGAGGCATGGAATCACTGCGTCCAGAGAAAACACATTAGAGCCGACAGTTCGGCTTCTTACATCCACCTCCTAAGATATGTGCTTAAATATTTCATACAGGTTAGGATAACACTCAGGTTCTTACTCCTACATATCAATAATAAAAAAGTTCAACCTTTGTGGCACATGTATCATTCCCTGCTATGTATATCACTGTCGCCTTTTGAGAGTTGGCCTTTAGTCACAATACAGCTATCGTGTGTCACCAAGTCTCATCAAGAAACGAGAGCAGCAAACATTTGACACATAATAGTTCAAAAGCAAACAACATAAAAGCTCATTTCACTGCAGCGATCCAGTGTTGTCGTCTGATTATGCAAACAAGCACTGACATTATTACAGCGGCGCATTGCTGCTTTTGATTAACACAAATGCTGTTCACATCCTTCTCGCAAACGCTTCCACAGGAGGAGGAATGATGCAGCAGCTGTACTTTAGACAGAGCTATAAACAAGGTACAGCAGCTTTAAATCTCACATAATGAAGACAGACAGGAATAACAACTGTTTACCCTTCCCCCGAGGCAATTTTCCCTGAGGCAACTTTCCCTGAGGTAAATAGATTTGCACTCCTAAATCTGGTCGTAGTGACCGATTCTGAGGAATAGGAAATGCAGAGCGGCACAGGCTGGCGAGGGTCTGCAGTGAAGAGGGAGAAATCCTCTGGGCACAGAGTCGTTGTACCAGAACATTGTTCCATTCAGCTGAAAACACCTCAGGTAATGAACAGAGGCATCTTTGGCTTCATACAGTCAAAGATCAATTTTTAATAAAAATCCAAGGGGCTGATATTTTTCACATCTAAGAAACAGAGCTTCCTGTTGACAGGATTCAATAAATTACAGAGACAGAGTTGTATATACAGTATATATATGTATATGTATATATATATATATACATATACATATATATACTGTATATATATATATATATATACTGTGTATATATATATATGTATATATATATAAAACCAGACCAAAAAGACATCTAAATTTGAGACTTCCTTGGCACCATGTAAGCATTAGCACTCCCTCTAATTTGGTGCAGGCTGCAATTATGTATGACTAACAGTAAATAGGGACCTTCAGTATTCACTGTTGATATTTTGCAACAGTGTTCATTCAAAGTGTTGCTCTATGTATTGGAACAACAGTGATTAATATATGTTATTAGCATAAATGTGTTATTTGGTTGCCAAAACATTACGTGTGCGCGGACGGCATGCTAAGTACTCTGTTTTGTTTTGTTTTACAAGTATGTGTTTGTGTGTGCTCACTTTATTTTTATTTCTTTTTTTAAATGAGCTCCTCTCACCCTCTCTAAGTATAAAATGGAAAACAAATTGCAGCCTGTCATTGTGACACAATGATTTGGGTGCTCTTTGTTAGACAAAACTTTGTGTCCATTCAGTTTCATTTTGATCATGAAAAGAACTTTGATTAGAGGAAACTTTCAAGAGCTAAGTGGGCGGATCTAAGGTCCAACTGCTTTCCACAGCTTTTAGATTTTTGTTTTTACATGTGCGCAAAGGCACAATGAGCAAAATGGGTGGTTGCCATGGTAAAATGAATCGCTATTGCAGTGCATTGGTCTGTGCGTGTGGAGTCAATTTCAGCAGACATTGAAGTGGTGTTTGTTTTCTTACTGTTTCAAAGGACATTGAAAGGTCTTGTTGTGTTTAATTTTAATTGAAAATGGCAGAGAGACAAAAACGTATTCAGCTCTATTTTTTTATACATCACAATTATATGTTTCACAAGTGAAATTAAGATTTCAAACTTGTATATGCCGCTTCTGACTTTAAATGTTTTACTGCTTACCTCATGATCACATAATAACATGGATCAAAAAAAGTCAGGAGGGAAATACATCCACAGAGGAACAGCACAGAGTGAGGATGGTAAAGGTTCTTACAATTTTCATGGGTGAGAGGAAGAGGAAGAGTGTGGCTTTTGCAATAATCAATACCCGACTATTACATTAAATATTGAAAAACATGAATCATTGATTACATGTTAGTATGCTTATGTGTACACACACATATGATCACATGTCTGAATAATCCTGTAATCCATTTTACATATCAATCTTTGCCATTGACTTTCCTGTGGTGATGTCATAAGTAATCTGGTTCAGTCTCCAACATGGTAGGAATTAATTATTAATTATGACTATTATTTAGGCCACCCTAGATAGAAACAGATGTATGGCTTGCAGCTCTCTCTCTCTCTCTCTCTCTCTCTCTCTCTCTCTCTCTCTCTCTCTCTCTCTCTCTCTCTCTCTCTCTCTCTCTCTCTCTCTCGGTCTCTCTGGCTTTTCTCTTCCTCTCTTTCCCACTCGTTAACTGTCAGTTAACTTGGAATAAGGGCCAAAAGTTTTATTCACAAACACAAAAAAAAGAAAAACAACTAGAAAAAGATTTCGTCAGCTCTCTCACCTTCTTTCGAACGCCAGTATCCCAGTAGTATGTGCTCGTGCTCGTGTGTGTGTGTGTGTGGGTGTGTGCAGTTGTCTCTTGGTGGCTTATATGCCAGAGATAAAGAAGACATGATACTATAGCTAGGCAAATGTAAGGTAATACTTATTAAATAACACTACGTGCACATAGCATACATTATGTGTGAAAAGGGTTCCTGCTGCTCACTAGTGCTACTATTACTCCATGCACCCTCGCGTGGCCCTGCAGAGCCGTGAAGCAGCCCAAAAATGTTCTCCTCCTTTTTCAATTTTCAGGAGCTGACCCTAAAGCCACAGGCACTGTAGATATCTGATTTACACTGAAAAGATTCCTGGTTTAATCGCGGATTATAATGTGAGCATAAAGAATACAACTGTATGCATGCATCAAATAAATGCTATGATCTCAATGTTAAAGCAGTACTGCATATTTTACAGAGAATCAGTGGACAATCAATCGATTAACTGCAATGTTCTACTCAGTAAACTCAAACATGCCTCAATTGGTGTTTATATGCATCACAATCCCCAGCTTTCAAAAGTGGACGTGAATGTAATGTTGTTTTTTTCCTTTTTACTGACATTACTCTTGAATTTCTGATTTGGCATTCAAAGCAACTATTGTGATTTAATTGACTACAATATATCTACCTATCGTCTAAGAACAGGCACTGGGGGTGCAGTGTTTAAGGTATAACAGCTGTTGCTATTAGCAACACATCATTAATCATTCTTACTTAATAGTTATAAGCTTATGATAAAGTGCATTTACCAGCAACTTCAGAGCACTGCGGGCATCTGAAACAGAGATATACTTTCAATCACATCAAAAATGACATGTGTAGATTCTGAAGTAGGATTTTAAAAAAAAAGAAGAAAATATTGCACCCGCAACTTTATAATTTCATTAAAATGTTTCCTGTTATAGAAGATAAGCCCTTATTTTT
This sequence comes from Solea solea, assembly GCF_958295425.1. Lineage (NCBI taxonomy): Eukaryota > Metazoa > Chordata > Actinopteri > Pleuronectiformes > Soleidae > Solea > Solea solea. The sequence goes on along the minus strand of NC_081147.1, from coordinate 12,213,767 downwards.
CATTTTGCAGATTACACAGTGCCATTATTATCACTTTAATTATTCGCAGAGATTAGAGGCTTTAATGAAAAAAATGTCTACATAATGTAATAGTAGTGATTCACCCTCATTTAATGACGACTAAATCTCCTTACTGGGAAACACTTCTTGTGCCGTGGTGCAGACACATTGTCCACGAGAAGATGAGTTTGAACTTAGCTGCCATGCATTTAATCACACAGTCACGGCTTTTACTTCAAATAGAGGAAGTGATTGTGATAAGTACAAAATAAGCGCTAATCACAAAAATAAGCGCTAATCACATCCACATGGCTGGAAACAAAATATTGACTTCACAACTCTATTTGCTCTCACAGCAGAACAAACAACAATTCAATTGTATGGAGAATATACAACTTTAAAACACTACAGACAGCTTCTTAAGTTACTCTTTTTAGATTTCTCTGAAAAAAATCAAATGTGTCTCTTTTCAATTCAATTCAATTTAATTTGTATAGCGCCAAATTATAACACACATTATCTCAAGGCACTGTACATAGACAACATCATGGAGAGCAGAGAAACCCAACAGTTCACACAATGAGCAAACACTTGGCATCAGTGGAGAGAAAAAAACTCCCTTTATCAGGAAGAAATCTCTGACAGAACCAGACTCAGAGATGTGCAGCTATCTGCCTCAACCGATTGGGCTGAAAGGAAAGATGGGGGACAGAGAAGAGATGGGGGACAGAAAGGACAAGGAGCAGATATACAACAACTGTATCAAGTTACATGTTTATACAGGGCATTTCTGAGTCAGTGATGACATGTTTATAGATCTACAATCTAATTTATATAAGCAGCAGCAGAGATTGTTGATAAAAAATTATACTGATATCGGCTTTTAATTATAGCATAATAATAACGGTGATGATATGTATGATAAGTATGTATGTATGTATGATCTTTTGCACTGAAGTAGTCTCTTTATTGTGAGTAAGAATCATAAAAACAAACAAACAACAACAAGAAAGACTATTCATTTCCTTACGGTGCCAATATGCCTTCTTTTACTTTGAGGCAACATAGAACATTGTGAGTCCTTTATTTGTCCCCTCAGGGGGTGCAGGTTAGGCCAGCACCTGTCACTCAATATGATGGACTGTCGAAGCGACAATCAGCCTGAGGCAGCAGTAACATAAAGCCACCACCAGCACTGAGGACATGGAGACATGGACATAGGAAATTAATCTGAAAACAAATAAATAACTACAATAGCTAGGCCCATGTGAGCGACACCCACAGTAAGTGTTTACACCCCAAATTCCCTGAAGCTAAACAACCCGGCTTCAGGCAAGAAGAAGATGCATGTATACAGTGTGACAGTTGAACAATATAATAACTTTATATGTTTGGGTTTTTTTGCAATCTGTAAAATATTCATACTTCTTATAATGTTTGTCAAAACTTGAATGTTCCATGGACGGATGGAAAGTAAGCTCAGATAAAACACCAACAATGGATGGAGGTGTAATTGTTACCATCTACCAACTTAAAATAATTATAAACTTGCAATGAAGTAAATCATTTAGTTTATTTAGTGTAAGTCAGTAGGTAGTAACCAGTAGTTTTGGAGAAAAAAAAACGAAATTCAAAAAAGCAAAATATAGAAATAAGATTTGACAGTCAGGCCTACTGGTTAAAAAAGGGCTTGTGTCACCCTGTTATTAGAAACACTGTTCATGTGATACACAGATTATTCTGACTAACCTGGGGAAATGTGGTGCTTTTTTTTTGCTTTGCTTTTTGCCAGTCATGTTCATGAAAGACATTTTGGTTGACTTCTGTTTTAGCACTGTTTGATGCTTTTGAAGTAGTGATATCACTGCACTTTATGTGATATGAGTCATGTCACAGAAGGTGGGGCTGAGAGGCTGCTCCAATTGACTTTATGCACAGTCACTTCATGATATTCAATAAGCCAGCCTGAATATTTCTGCTGAAGCTTGGGACACGTGACAAGATTTTGCCCACGACTCACAACTGGGCAGAGTCAGCACTTGGGGACAGTCGGCATGGCTAGTTGGCACAGACTTATGTGGGGTAAAGACTCGAATCGGAAAGTGTGTTAGGGTAACAGACCCGACCTCATGCTTCACTATGTGCACTCCCAGGACTTTTACACACTGTCCGTCCCTATTGTGCGAACAGAAGGTGGTAAAAGGGCATTCCACTATTGGGCTCCTTCAGACTGGCACAATCTACAGAACAGAACCCTCAAACTGCAAAATCTGGTTTCTCTCATTCTGAAGGACTTAGCATCTAAATCATTGGTCTGTCACTGCTTATAAGCTTATTTGGTTCTGTATTGTTTTATTGAACTTTGGAAGAGTTGTCCATGTTGGTGTGTTGCTGCTCCCTCTTGGCCAGGACAATGAGAGTATCCTGGTAAAATAAAATGTTTGATTTTTTTGTGCCGACTCTGGATGCAATCAGGTTGTGTGTACTGGTTACCGACCCAACTGCAAACACATGTTGCCAACAGCCAATGAAGAAGAGAAGGTGGGACGCAGGAAATAGTGTCCAAGACGAAGGGAAGTAGCGTGAATCTCAACACAACGATGACGCTGTTGTAGACATTGGTCACTCTCCAAAGAGTTTGATGTGTGCAGTTGGCTTGAGTTGGTTTGACAAATCATGTAGTCTGTGATCCCTCATCAGGCACAGTTGTTCAATGTGTGATCTCCAGTCTTTCAGCCATCATAAAAAAAATCTGCTGAAACCAGTACGTACTCCAAGTCTTTCCAAAACGACTGTGAAAGTTGTGTAGTGTGTCCCCAGCTTATAGCTGTCAGCCAGAGATACCATAAACAGTCGGTGTCTGCAGAAGTTACCAAGACTATTTAGCGAATAATTATAGAATTTAGCTGAGTCTGCGCTTGTTTAGTGCAGGTTGTAAGTGATGCTCTGGGCTTATAGTGAATTAGCCTAACTTTTTGGCATGTGGCTTCTTCTCCTTCTGATTTTATTAGTGCTTTGATTGATGTGTGGCATCTGCTGCTATAAGTCGTAAATACACCCTTTTAGAGAAACGACATACAAATCAAAGGAAACATTGCCGTTCAACTAATTAATACGTTCTTTATTGGTTGTATTCTTTTTTTGTGCTCGGAATTTTATCGATTTTCAAAGAGGAAGGGAGACAAATCATCATATTAGTAGAGCAATGTTCGGCAGGTACAGAATGCACAACAATGAGGGTCTAGTTATTGGCTCTAGTCCAAGAGATTATCCTAGATGAGAAAGCATTCCAAGCTTCCACAGTCACTGGACAATGTTGATAAGGTTAGGAATCCAGAATGACTTCATACATATATCAGGAGTAAACCAGAGTTTTGCTTTAGAGTGATATCGGAATTGTTATGAAGGAATTAAAAATCAAGGCGAGGAAAATAACAAATGTCAAGTATGTGTGATAAAACTGACTTTTCATGAGACCATAATAATTGGACAGCCCAAAACATGGTGGTGGAGCGTTTGCATATATTGCTATAGCATGTAGCCTCATCTGGAATCTCTCGGGTGTCGTGAATTAGAATTAGAATGAGTTATTTTTGGACACACACAAATTAGTGATAGTGAATTTGACCTGTGCATTTAACCCAGCACTTAGCACTTATCTGTGCCCGGAGGGCAATTGGGGATTGGGTGCTTTTCTCATGGGCACCCCAACCCTTGGCCCAATTCCTTTCCTCTTGGCCATGGGCTGCCCGTGTACACTCTGTGAATGGTTTTAAAGTGAATTAGTGTGCTATGTTCTAAGAGGTCATATACACGTTGGCCCATATAGGATTATATTCAACTGGTAAATCCTGGGCACTGTGCTCATTCAGTTTAGTGGCTCCAGAGAACTCCATAAGGTGAAGGTTTGTTCTAAAGTCCTGTATGGAACAAAGACCTTGAGTGTTATTAATGTCACTTAATATTTATTCCTAGAGAAGAAGGTTAAATGGATAAATGGTTTGTTATGTTGTCATAATAGACTCAGGTTATGCTATAGCAGTGTGTTTGGACATCCCACATTCAGCTTTCTTCCACACCAGTATAGCGTTTGCAATGATAGGCCCAAGTTAATTGTTTTATTTGTCACACTATAAAACAGAATGTCTTACAGCCTGTGTGGTATTACTTGCACAGATTTAATCATTTCCCATGCAGAATCTGTTGGATTATTACCAGCAATTACCAGTGAATAATTAACATCCCTAATAAATATACAATTAAACTGACAAATATGGAGTTCAATAACCTTAACTTATTTGTGGAATTGTGTCTTCTTAATGTGAAGTATGTTATCTAATAAGTGAAACATCATTTATTTAATATTGTGTGTGGTTTAATCTTGCATTTCTGAGCAGTGATTTTATTTCATCCCGAAATTATAACCTTATAACACACTTGAATTATTCATCTATTCGAGCAGTAAAGACGCTTTTTGTTTCCAATAATCAAACACACTTACATTTAACGGCATTAACTGTAAATAAAATCCTTCCAATTAACCAAACCAAACATAATGTCTCTCTCTCACATGATACACCACAACACTCATAGAGCTCAACAGAACTCTGCAGAACTATCAATATCACTCGTACTTAAAGACATTTGAAATTAATATACAGTATATATATGTACATATATAAGATATGTATCTAATACCACAAAGCTATGCTGCAAATACACCCAATACCATCAGATGACAATGTGCAACCTCCAATCAACACTCCAGTGATTAAAGTGTGAGAGAGCAACTTATTTCTCACTGCAACACACACACACACACACACACACACACGCACACGCACACACACGCACACACAGCAGCTTCTCAGTCGTGTCTGTTTCAGTCAATACTGTCAATAGTTAAGTAGCTGGAACTACCATGGTGAGAGGGTTTTCAGCCTGGTCTGCAACTTCTCTCCTCTTAATTGCTTTAGTTAAGTTATTCATTGTGTTTGACTGAATACTTTTGTTGTTTCTGTGTATCTCTCTGAGGGGTTGTGTGTGCACACAGTAATAATATGAGAGAGCAGATTAAAACAACACGTTTGCATGTGATGAAATACACTAATTACTACGGATGTCCGATATTGGCTTTTTTACCGATATTAGATATGCCGATATTGTCCAACACTTAATTTTCGATTCCGATATCAACCGATACCGATACTGTATATACAGGCTTATTTCCCACAAAACTATTTTTCGGTTACGTCATGTATCTCCTGTTGGCGCCAAGTGCTTAAGCCTCATTACCGCCACCTAGAGAGTGTTGATAAATGAACATGTAAAATGCTTTTAATAAATGCATATATATATTTATTGTTATTTTGACATTTTAAATGTAACGTGTCAAAAACAATTCTATTGATCACACCAAGTATCTAATGACAGATGACATCTGAGCCAGCAGATCATTTCAGGACAGGCTGAGGTAACGCTTCTCTGTGCACCGAGCGTCCGCAGAGGGGGCGCTGTTCACCTCTGACAACGTTGCTGCCAAACTATAGCGAGAACACTTCCAGGTATGATGCTCGTCTTGAGTTTGTTAAGCTTAAAGGGGACATATTATGCAAAATCAACTTTTTAATCATTTTAATACTTATATTTGGGACTCTGGAGGCCCTACCAGTCGCTAAAGTGTGGAAAAAGAATACTCAGTCCTTTATTCGTGGTCCCCCTTAGTGTAAGTATAGGCGATAAAACACGCGATGTTGAATTCCCTGCGCATTATGACGGCAGCATGCGCATTTCACCGCGAATGTTGCCACCCCACCAGTAAGTTTACTTCGAGAGCTCCACCTTAGCTCCACCTTGTCCCTATAAAATGTGAGAGGGCAGGCGAGGGAGGAAGAGCGGTATTATGTCAACGCGGAGGGACGAGTGTGCTGTTTGTGGCTGCACAGTGGAGCACAGTGTTTTACACAAACTTTCAGCCTCAGAGGATTTTATATATGAAGCTAATGTGCCGGATAAAGTCAGCAAAGGTGTGTTCGTGTTTTCGCACCACTTCGCATCAGACTGCGGCCAGCGGTCGCCGTATTTAGTCAGCGACCGTATTTCACCGACGTACAAACACACAAATTTTTAAGAAAAGGTCAAATAGAGCTCATAACTGACCATTCTGACACGTCCTCATTAAAAATATTTGTTCAGTACGTCCTCCATGACCGGAGCACAGACTCAGTCTGATACAGTCACAGTTTATGTAGCTCGCTGATCGCCACCGGTGCTGTCCCTAAGTGTTTTTAACTGATTTACAGTTCGGCAGTGTTCGGCTTGATCCTTGTGTCGGACGTCTCTTCCTGTGACGGCACTCTTGCTGTTTTCCGCGCATGCTGCCATGTTGATATTGTCAGAGAACTAGTGGAGGGAGGGGGAGAGGAATGGAGCAGAGTGAGCGCAGTTAAAAGGACAAATCAGAAACCCCCTGGAAGAAGTGAGTGTGTGTTTGCCTGTGTCTCATTTGCATATAAAGGAACCAGGCACAAAACGGAGCGTTCTGAAAGGGGCGGTTTTGGCAGGGTTATTGAACTGCTAGGGTGCTTCATCCTTATGGTGTTTTGACCAAAGCATGTCACAGACATGTTCATTAGGACACCAGGGAACTATTTTAACTTGGAGAAATAGGGTATAATATGTCCCCTTTAAATGTGTTCTAGGTTCACTAAATGTGGTGTGTTTGTGCAGGCATGGTGCAGTAATTATTGTTGTACTGTTTTCATACATGTTTGACTAGATTGCTGCTACTTTTGTGTTTTTCTGAGTGTTCATGCAGTTAATCACCGTCTGGGTTTTCACTGACTGTATTGCGTAACGCTAGGACTGTCAAAATAAAGGCACTCCCTGTTCTATTGAATACCTACTAATGCCCACTGCAGTTTAAGCTCTTTGCAATGTAAACCAAACATTTAATTGTACATTTTCGCATAATCCAGGCATTACTTTATCAGGTTTTCGTTATCGTCTGAAATACCGATACCGATACAAACCGATATTACATAGGCCATTATCCGGCCGATATTATCAGACATCCCTACTAATTACCACTTTTTGACCGAGAGAATATAAACTGTTAATAGATTACTGTATATTGGATGCTTAATATGTTTAATAGACTGACCTGGATTGTTCATAATTCTGTGTTTTTTGTAGTGTTCCTGTGTCTGACTGTGACAGCTCAGCTGGTCCTGTGTTACTTTCCTCCACAGACCTCAGTTTCTTGCCTTGTCTGTACATCCTTGAAATGGAGTCTTATATAGCTTCTGGGATGAGCACAAACTTTCACACAAAACCTTTTCAGCTCATGTGGACATGTCTTTAATTCTGCTCATGTTGCTCAGGGCATATGTGTTGTCCTTGTCCTACTGTATGTCCTTGTATATGCAGTCATGCCACTGCTAAAACCTAAATGCTAAACTAGATTTGTATTACACACACATATTGTCTGTCCTCACTGCCAGCCTTATATTTAGTAAGTAGAAAATGGCATGATATCTTTATTTAAGATATTAACATGAAGGTATTTGTGTATTTGCTAATATCAGATCTGTATAACTTTGACTGCCCTCACATCCCGCTAGTGGGATGTTGTATGAGGAAGTGATATTATTTTAGCAAACACCATGGACTGCTGTGTCTGAAACAATGGTTGTAAAAACTGTAGTTAGAAAGCATAAGCGCAGAGTGGACTTCTATAGAGTAGCGTTTCCCACACTTTTTATATGGCGACCCAGTTTCTAAAGAAACCAACGTGAAAGAAGCCAGTTCACATTATCGATCATGACAAGAGCAAATCTGTGCAAACTGTAACCGTTTGGTCACAAATTGTTTGGTTTGGAATAGGTGAACCAGACATATGTTTGATAAATTCATCTCAATATTAATTACTGCTTGCTTGTAAAGGTTCCTTCCTACCTTTTCACCTGCCCACGCTCCTTAGAGAAATTAGGCTCAGTGAAGGCACCTGTGGGTGGTAAACTGACCTCAGCGTGAGGCTGATAAGAGGCGTGTGTGATTTACTACACAGAGACATGCAAATCATGTTTATTTTCCTCGTGTAATTTAACATTTGCTGAAATATATATATATGATGATTGGTTTTTTTTTTACCTACTTTTACCTTCACAATGGTCAAGTCCAATGAGGGTGGAGCTAGGTGGAGTATAAGAAGCCACCTGGCCATTAGGTGGGGAAAGAGACTGTGGCAGCTTGCTGAGAGGCTGTGTTAAGTAGCATTTTGAATTTGTTCATAGTTTTCTTTTTTGCCTGGAACCTTGGCTTTTTCTTCTGTTGCACTTTGGTTAATGAAGCATCTTTTGAGCATAAACTTGTTCAAGCGAAACACCCGCTTAAATAACTCTAGTGCTGCCAGCCTCACTCAATGAGAAAAAAATAATAATAATTATGTAGCCTTAGTACCCGTAATGTTACAGCTTGTATTCAAAAGCTTGAAAATTCCTGCAAATGTATTTGGTGACCCAAAAAAATAATATACTGTGACCCATCTGTCAGTCCAGACCCGGTGTCTGGGAATGACTGCTCTAGAACAGTAGTGCTAGTGCGTTTAGGTTTTTTTTTCTGACAAACTGATGGCCAGCACACCTGCACAACACCATGCATCCTTCCTGCACACTGTGACCACAGCTTCACCCAACCACTGTATGACCACATCCAGTGTAATCCTAGTGGGGATTACTGTAAACAGTACTGACATACTCTTACATACTACTCTAACAACAACCACCATTGGTGCTATTGACCAACAGGGTGCCTTGGAATTATTGTGCTACTGTTGGTCGAAAACAAAGGAAGAGGATGGGAGAGGGCGTGTTAGGAGGCAGCGAGACAGGAAGAAGGGAAGGAGTGTGGAGGTGAGACTCAGGACTTTAAATGTAGGGACATTGACTGGTAAAGGGAGAGAACTGGCTGGTATAATGGAGAGAAGAAAGGTAGAGACCATGGAAGGGTAGCAAGGCCAGGAGCATTGGAGGATTCAAACTGTTCTATTTAGTTAGAAAGTGAAATGGGGTAGGGGTAATCTTAAAGGGAGAGTTTTTGAAGATTGTTCTGGAGGTAATGAGACAGACAGACGGACAGAATCATGAGTTTGCAACTAGAAATTGAGGGTGTGATGTTGAATGTTTTCAGTGCTTATGCCACACAATTTGGTTGTCAGAAGAGAAAAAGGAGTTCTGGAGAGAGTTCTCGTGGTGATTGGAGAAGACTGTGATGAGGTGTTGGGTAGGTATGGGTTTAAGGAGAGGAATGTTGTTTATTTTGAAAAAAGGTGGGAACTGGCTGTGGGAAATACATATTTCAGGAAGAGGGTGGAGCATAGGGTGACCCACACACGTGGAGGTAGATTATATACTATGCAGAAGATGTAATCTGAAAGAGCTAGGAGACTGCAAGATGATGCCAGGGTAGAATGTGGCAAAGCAGCATTGGATGGTCTGAAGGATGATTTTCAAGGAGGAGTTAGGACAGAGTCTCAGCGGTAGTGAATTGTTACCAGATGACTGTGGAAATACAGCTAAAGTGGTGAGGTTCACAGCCAAGAAGATGTTTGGTGTATGAGCAAAGAAGAAACTTGGTGGTGGAATGAGGAAGTACAGAAAAGTATCAGAAGCAAGAAGATGGTAAAGAAAACGTGGGACAGCCAGGGAGATGAAGAAATTAGGAAGGAGAACTGGGAGTCTAGGTGTGTGGCAAAGGCAAAGGCTTAGAATGAGTTGTATGAGAGGCTGGACACAAAGGAAGGAGAGAGAAGAACTATCGATTGGCTTGACAGAGAGAGACAGAGCTGGAAAGCATGTGCAGCAGGTGAGAGTGATTAAAAACAGAGACATTTAAAGGTGTTTTTTTTTTTTGGTTTGTTTGTTGTCTCTCCGTCACCTGCCCCTTTTGCTGAACTGCTTGCCTAAATTGCTGGACAAGACAGGTTTAAAAACACTAATGTATTGTGTATCACCAGCACAGGTTAGTACTTCAAACTGACAGCAAGGATCCCTGCCACAACCAGGCTTAGAACATTAAAGAGTGATTATTATCTTTTATTCAGATATGGATTTCATAGTATAATTGTGGCAAAATACTCTAATTTCCCATTTGCAACTGTCATAAGCTCCTTTAATACACTATGTATCTATGAAGACACCGCATCTAAAAGTGGGATAAATATGTCTCAGATCTATTTTTGCTGAACTGGAAAACTCAGAAGTCCTAAATAAATAAATGTTACATTCATTAAAGAACAGATCAAATGTGGAAGCAGAAACCCAATACAATTTGATGAATAATGAGCAACAAAGCTTTTGATACAGACAAAATGAAAATCAATGGAGTACCAGACGTGTGGTAAATGTCAGCCAATGTACGTGGAAATCTCTTTTACATGTAAAACCCTGACTTTAAAAAATACATACAGCTGTGTTCGACATATATTGCTCTGAGGTAAATGTTATTGTTAATGACAACATGCTGACATGCTCACGATGACAATGCTACATACTTTTAGTCAGTTACAACATCTAACGTTGTCACTTTCATGTTTGCAGGCTAAAATTTGGTAATAATTTCAGCTAATTATTATAGCATCCTATACTTGATGTTGGTCTTTGATAAAATTTAAGGGTGTCACTAAATGTCACTGAAAATACAGCCAATACATTTAAGATATGTCAGTCTGAACCACACATTTAAATATCAACATAGAGTTTCATTGTGCAATATTTTCAGTGAGGTCATATAGTAACATAAAAATGTTATATGTGTGTTTATACTGAATCTTATGGCAAACTGAATTTCATGTTGTGTGTGTGTGCGCATGTCATTGAATGGTGGGCGGTCACAAAACGAGTGAAACATCGCAAAAATCCAGAGGTTTGGCAGCGATGTCCTTGGAAACTGGGAAGGAGATAGCCTTATGCAGTTTAATAAACATGGCAGTCAACTGGCCCGATGCAAAGTGACACTTGGAGGTCTTGAAGGTCTAGGACTGATGTGGGGCAAGGTGTTGGATCTGGAAGCGTGACTGAGAAGCACAGACTTGGAGTTTAACCCTTGAACTCTACATGATGGATTGCTTCCATCAACACGCTGCTGGTAACGTGTCAAGTTCAAGATGTGCAGTGTTCCTGTAAGTATACAAGCTGCAGATGTAATGGAAGGTATTTTTTCCAGAACATAGGAGAGCAGCAGGAGTTGATGGAGAGGCCACATTTACATTAAAGGGTAAATGAAAACAAGGCTAACTGTTATAAGCTAGACCGAGACGGACAAACGGTTTTGGGACCTCATTTTCCTCATATTTTTCTTTCCATGTCCTTCAGTTGTCTCTGTCTGTCTGTCTGTCTGTCTGTCTGTCTGTCTGTCTGTCGTAAATTCATATTTTCATTCTTCTCCAGTCTGATTTCCTTGGAGAACGCTTTGGTTTGCAGAGATCCACATCTGCCATAAAACTGCATCTCAGTCCTTGATTGTTACCTGCTTGATCCTGACTTGATTCTGCACATGCTCCGGAAACTGCTCCTGCCCCGCGCTATTGTCATATTGAATGACAATAGCTCCAGTTCTTCTTCATCCAATATCATTTTCATTATTGCTATAAATAACCACTTGAACCCTTTCTCGGTCTCAGAGTTTGTGTTCTGCCTTTTTTTGTCATACAAATCATAATACATTAAGTATGGCATGGAAGATTGCTATGAAATTCACTGTGGCCTACTTCAAAGATGTGCAGACCCTTTGCGAAATTTTATATAATATCCAGAGCCATACAAAAAGTTCAGTAGAGTTTGCTCAATCACCCATTCATTCACCCGCTGAGTCTGTTAGCCTCTTATGGGCATATGTGGAGCTTTTCCACCCTGTGGCTAATCTCTAGTTCCCTGTACTAGATTCCCTGCTTGAATGCACTGTAATGACTTGTATCTTTTTGTGAGTGGCCTTCCCAGATTCCCCATAATAATAATTCTACCCACTCACAAATGTGCATTACATTATGCTGTATATGGAAGAAACAATGTGATGATTACCGCATGGATTGTAAATTGAGTAAATCTCTCATAAATTGCCCATCATGGCTCTCCTACACTGTGTTGGTTGACTGGCTATTATTTTTATATGGCGTATGCTTTAAATATGAATTTTCAACATAATCAGCAGTACATGTGCCTGAAGTGCTTCTCCAGGCCCACAACGTGTTAAATGAATCATAGATTGCAACTGGTCCTCTGTTACAGAGGCATGCAAGGTCATTTCTAGCTGAAAGGGCAGAGGGCTAATAAACTACTCTCCCAAATGACTTTCTCTTACTGTAAGAGTAATTCGCATATATTATAAAAGGATGTCATTTTTCCAGTGCCCATCAACTCGGTGTTTCATTCTTCTTTTAATTAGGATTCAGTGGGATCATTCTCAAAATGGAAACACAGGAAACAGTTATATCTTGGTTTAGCAAGCAGGTGTGGAGCTCAGAGTCTAGGTGGTGACACACAGATCTATGATTAAACACATGCACACGTAATAAAAGCAGTCAGTAGATTTATAAAGTATGTCTTACTTGAGTTTGTTCTTACTGCGAGAACCAAGCTAGGACAAGACGGTGCTCTCCTCAACTGTTTGATTTTGTAGCACTTTACAGCACTTAGGTAAAAATACTCATGGATTCTGATATGAACGCTCTAAATCATGTTGCATGACCACATATCGGATATATATCTGATCTATTATACGGCATACTCCGGTGATCCAAATCTAATTTCAAAACTGGAATTGATGATGCGATATCTGTGTCCACACGGCCGAGACGAAAATCAGATCTGTGTCACATCAACCAAATAAAATATGGATATGATTCACTTAAGCCTGGTAACCTGAACACAGCCTTAGGGCTTAACTGTCAAATTGGCAGCATATGGCACACATAGTCTATCCATTGTCATTGTAATTTAGACACATTACATTATGTGGCCACCCTTTTTCTTTCTCCTCCGTGTGTTGCTCAGTTCATGTTTTAATCACACAACACACTTTCACATACTCAATTCACAAAATATCTTACAATGTTGTGTGTCGATGCAATAAATGAAACATCTGCAACATGCAATCGTGTTGTCTTTAACTCGTGAAATTACTATTATTATCAGTGTCACCATCAAAATGCCGTATTTCTCACACTCAGTGATATTAAAGTTGCATTTAAAGGTAGGCAGTATATTCCAAAACAGCCCTGAGATTTAATAGGATCATTACAGTATTGCAGAACTATTATGCTGCAACATTTAAATCCAGGAGACACAGGGGCAACATTATCATCCCATTAGGGTCACGTTGCCTAGCAAATTTAAATCTAATATTCATTTTCAGCCAAAGACAGACAGACAGACAGACAGACGACTTTATTAATCCCTTTGGGAGGTTCCCTCGGGGAAATTAAAACTCCTTTAGTCAGGTCTTGCCTTTCTCACTTGACCAGTTTTTTCACTGTTTAACACGAGGAGACAAAAACAAGGTGCCATAAGTTCAGTGGACACCTAATCACCATTCATTTGGACTAATTAAAATGGTGTGTGATGCAGTGACGTGTTGTGACTTTCACACTGTTTTTGATCACAACATATCTTTCAGTGCAGCTTTATAGTTTGCCTTGTTTGTACTCATAGCCATCATTAGGGTGTTACTTAATTTCCATATCAAACTCTCCCATATTAATTAACATCAGCAGAAGTGAACACTTCATGGTGACAGAGACACAGCATCATTGCCTCTGTGACTGCAATCCCAGGCTGTTTTATTTCTTCTCACACCAGACACTCCAGAGAAGATAAAAGGGGGAAAAAAAAAATTGGATTCAACTTCTGAATTAAACACTTCCCTTTCATTATTGATCAACGTGTTTTTAAAATTCCTTTTTACTTTTTAAGGCACGGGCCTTTCACTACATGACTTGTTAAGACTCTGACTCAAAGAACAGAACAAAACTGGTTTGAAAGTGCTTTGCATCCAAAACGAGCAGTCTCCCTCACAAAACAGTTTATCAGTAAATTAAAGCCAACACTTGAGAAATTGAACTCATAACAGAACACCAGACACATTTCAAATAGTGTCATAACTGTGTCAATTGTCACACTCTGACAGATTTTGAAAAATCCACTCTTCAGACTTTCCTGTCAAAGCCTCACCTTATGTTAGAAAATGTTAGCGTGCTGGGAAGAGGAGCGCAGCGTCCCTAATTGTAAACTCATGGTTTATTCATAATTCATAAACATCACAATGGCTGCTCGTCACATTTTAGCATCACACGGCAGGACTGTGCTCGTGCTATGAGCGAGTCCACGCAGGTAGGCAAAGAGGCTGACTGTCAGAAATGTTAAGCCATCCAATAATTTCAACTAGGGTGAATCAAATGATTGGATGGCCTTTGTGACCTCTGTCGATGACAGATGGTTTTAATGTTCCGCAAATTAAAATGTCACAAGTACATTTTCTAGTACATCAAACACAAAATTGCACACAATGCTTACTACACACACATTGTTCATGCACTGTATACAGTATAAAGTCATTTGACAAACATCTGGACTCATAAATTACCTCAAACTGACTAAAAATGCCCTTTTTTATTACCATATCACTGTGAAATTACATCTTGTGGGATGACAGAGCTTTTGCAATAGATTCCCCCTCCCTCTGAAACTCCCTCAAACACATCCAGGAACTATCAAAACTGCTTTAAAAGTAGGATTTCTAATGTTTTTGTTTCTCTACTCAGATGTCTATTATGTTATAATTATTATATTATAGATATTATTAGTAGTATTGTTATTATTATTATTATTTATAACCACCTTCCTGAGCGAACTCTTAAATAGTCCTCGCTCCATTTGCCTTTTTTTTTGGTTAGTGTCTCATTTCCTGTAACAGAAGAAAGCAGATGTGTGTTTATCTTCCGCAAGTTAAGCACCCTGTGGTGGAGATAAATGTTTCTAATTTGTTACTGTCTGCACTGTTCAAAAAAACCCTTGGCTGCTCATTTAGTCATCTATTCACCATCTGCTGACTTTGGTAATGCAGTTACCAGTGTATCACTCTCTCTGGGCCCGTGTTTTTTTTAATTTTGACTTCCACTTTTTGACGGGATCATTTTGTACAGTGTGATGCCACAGTCAGTTCTGGTGAGTGAAGAGCTGCATGCGCTGTCACACCCATGTCAAACTGTGGCTTTATGGCCAAGATTCATGTCAACATTCGCATCCTAATGAATACATAGACCTTCGGTAGCAGCAGCAGCAGCAGATGCTGTGATCCTATGCATAAGTGCCCAAGTGGCAACATTAAAACATGATTGGCACTGCCAGTAAACATTGTCAAATGCTCCATAAAGTAGGAAAAAAAATGCACATCAGAACAAATTGATGAGCCTTCATGAAAACTGGTTTTAAACATTGTGCATATAGACACAATTTTTCAGGTTTGGAGGAATGGGGAAAACTTCCCTCTCGCTTCCATCCAATAGTGTTATTAGGTTCAATGATGAACGTGCTGAAACAAAATATTGTCTGTTGGTCACAGCACATACACTGTGCACTCTCTTTCCCCCTTCACCAGTGGATGCTGTATGATAAAAAAAAAATCCATCTACAAAATACCCAGTGCAAAAATACTGTTTGCCACGTGTGTCTGTATGTTCACTGGGGTCAGATGGATGGAATGCAAACCCCTAAACAGTTTCAAATCCCAGTGCTAAACACCTTGCAGGGTCAGCTACTATGTCTGTAAGTCTTGGTTGTGGAACACTAAATTAAAACAGTACAATCTTCTTTCTTTTTTTTTTTACAGTTGCAAAATGAAAATTACAGAGAGGATGAAGTCACGAGCAGTTAGACTTTAACCACTATCAGTATCTAGTCTTATGGACTAAATGCAGCACATGTTCAAGTATAATCACCTCATCAGCAGGAATTTTACAAACATTACCATAGGAAATAGCAGACGCTGGAGGCAGCGTACTGTTTCAAGATCCATGTCTCTCCTCCTTTTGGCTCGACTCCGCAGGGAATGAAAGTGTGACAACATTCTGTTTTCTGTTCCTCCCCACCTTACTGCCTACACAAGCTTCCTGCATTACTCGGGGGAGGTTCAGCAGGCTGTTTTAACTTTAATTGTCCTGTCCCTGAGCAAAGAAAAGGCATCCTTTCTTCTCCCAGATGCATTCTCAGTTGGTTTTATAGTTCTTTCATTGTGATAGAGAGTAGTCGTTCCTATACTGCAGTACATGATTAAAGAAAGCACTGTCTTAGAAAACAGTTTGATGATCCATCTGATAATAATGTCATCTGCATTTTTATCGTATTGAGTGTGTAAGTTGGAGGAGGATGTGAAGCGATCAAATACAGTATAATGAAACAGGGATCAAAATGTGTTCTATCGAGAGTGTTAGTAAGACCTGTGAGGGCGCAACAAGTTCAACATGAAAAATAACTATGAACACATGCTGCTGTCAAACCAGAAAGCTTCTTGTCGTCGTAGTCTCTTCAACTTTGGTGCTTCTAGTAAAATAAATGTAAACCCAGGGTTTGACTGGTCCACGTAAAATGCCAATTGTCTTTCTCAGCCCCCAGACTCATCACACATACTCATAAGGTTAGCCATCTGTGTCAACACAAACTTTCTTTATACTTGCCTACAATACGTCATAGGAGAATGAGGAAGACTGTCTAGATGCTCACTTCTGTCCAACTCTAATATTGAAGAAAGAATTGCTAAATTACTGTGACAAATAGCATGGAGGAGCTTCTGTAACCCTGCGTCAGCTGCTTTCCACCTGGCCACATTGAACACCTGCCCAGAGCCAGTGTGGTTCACTGCAGATGGCTAAGGTGAGTTTTCTGTCCTCAACAACCTTTGCTGCAGGCAGAGCCTTGAGCATGGAATGAGCTCCACTCTCCAGTCAGAGCAAGTTTAGGGTAATTCTTGCTCTGAGACATTAACTTCCTCCAATATTGAATATGGGAAGCTGCAGCATCGGGGAAGAAAATAGAATTAGTGTTGATGAATGGTGGAGATCAACAACACAATCCTGTGTATATTTTCAAAGGATAAAAAAAAAAATTGGTCTTGTTGCCCGATATTTCTTATTTGTTGTAAAATGTGATTATACCCTTCTTTTTGGTCTTACAGCAGCATATTAGGGATCCTACATTAATTTATATCAGCTGTTTGTACTGTTTTCAAAGCTGTAGCTGATCATGCACTTTGTATTGGGTGTTAGATTATGTTCCAGTTCTCAATCTGACTTGTAGTTGAATATGTATTAGGAAAAATGCTTCCACAGTGAAAAATCATTTGCTATCTTCAAGTCCTCTAATTAAGGCATTTGTCAGAATGGCATTAATACACAAACAAGGCAGCTATTCATTATAAACTATTCATCCAATAGGCTTTTTGCTGTGAGCATTCTTTTAAATTGTGAATTTGTTTTTTACTGCATATTAGCAAAAATACAACCCACTTACATAACACGATAATTACATATCCCGGCAGTAGTTTTTATTATTGACCTTTTGTCAAGATATTGCAGAATTCCTAATTAAAAGTTCCTGCCCTGCTGATTAATCTATGTTTACTTAATGAATCTATTAGTACAAAAGAAACTGATTATTTAATAAGTGTCAATAATTCAATTAGTAAGTTTGCAACGAAAAAGTTTTCCTCGTTAACAATATAAAGTGTATGTGTAAAGCAACTATTTATAGCCAGAGTAAACTTTGTAAGTCGTGTCGGTTCAGATACTTGAGTATTTTTGTTGTGTTTGAAGAAGGAGGAATCCGGGGAAATACCAGGATCCATTGTTCTTCTGATAACCACACAAGCACAAAGCTTACACCAAGTCACTCACAAAGCAGAACAACTCCTGTGTGTCGTGTTGTTCTCTTTTCAATGGAAACAAGTGGAGTAGACTTATGACAGGCTGCCTGCACGGCGAGCTATAAGAAAAAAAAAAAAAAATTAAAGGTTTGTAAAATAATACAGGCACTTTGTGAAATACTGAGAGAAAACATAGCTGGAGCCAAGAGTCCAACCTTGTTATTTATTACAGACACAATGTACTGGCCTCAGTGGAGGTCAGACCATTGTTGCGACTGTGGTCGGGGACATAACTAGCCGACGTACATGTGGCTACTGGGCAGAGGTTTTAGGGTCACGTACTGACATGCCTTGAGGAAAATGCGTAATGAAGCATTTCACACAGCTGGTGCTTGCCAGGGCAGGCCCCAAGTTACAACCATGAAGGAAAGGTCATTTTTGGACCAAAAGTGTTTCAGATGAATGCGTTTTTTTGTGGTGCTGGGTGCTGGCACCAGCTGACTGTAGGTTAAACTTAGTTTTTATATGGCACACAAACAAGAGATTCAAACATGAGAAATGACTTTGAAAGCATACACTGGACCACCAAAACCCTCTGTCAATGTATCCCTGCACAGAGCCAATGAGAAATGCAGGGGAAAAGCATAGCAAAGCAGATCTCATCAAGTAATGTATAGCGGCAATACAATGAACGTGGAAGGGTAGCCCAGGGGTAATCAATAATTTGAGCCACCAATCTGTTTCAGGTGCTTTATGATGTGACTGAGGTAATTATCACCAGATCAATGAAAGAGTTTGTTGTGCAGAGCAATGGCAGAGAGAGGGGTAATTGGTTTCTGCTGCTGAACAGATTTTATATATGTGTTTTTCCAACCTGGGGATAGAGGTTAAAAATGATTCTCTCTAGAAGTAGGAAAAGAGTGTTTGCCCCTATATTGTTCATCCCCTCTGGGTTCCGGACCAATATTCAGAGATGTCCATGGGTTTATTTGCATTTGCTTGCATCATTACTCTCACAAAGGGAGCCTCTGTGAGTCTGAGCAGCAAAGAGGAATGCACAGTTTGGGTTGAGTTTGGGACTAAAAAGAGAACAGAAAAGGGGAGTGGCCAGGCTGATTTGGGAGAGAAAAGAATAAAGCTGTTTTTCTGTGCACCTTTTACTTTATAAAATGAAAATCAAAACCCAGATCAACAGTTTCAGTGAACCCTCGATACGGTGAACACGCAAGCAAATAATCCAACATACATTCTCCCTCATGGCCTTAGCTCTGCAAAGGCACACGGGTATGATCTCTTTAACTATTAAACACTTTTGGTCCAAAAATGACCTTTCACGCCCGCTTCCATAGCAAGTTCCAAACTTGTCTGTTAGCAGCTTAGTAACGCAGGCTGGTACTGCACAGTTTTCTCACTAAACAGTGTTGCCTGATGGGTGTAAACGAGTGAGACAACAGTTAATTTGGAGGTTACAAAAATTCCAATAGTGTAAGAAGCTAAAATCCTCTCAGAGCTGAAGGAAGCCGCAAAGTTGGTGACTTTGTGGGTTTGTTTCTGTCATTGACTCAATGTATGTCTGTATTTCCTCCCACTGTTTAAAAATGAAGCCAAAACATTCAGTCCTTGCTGTCAGTCAGTCAGTCCTGGTGTCTCACACTGTTTCATTAATATAAACCACAACACACACATGAAATAACTGCCAAACTTATCAGAGACGTGGACACTTGATCATACATTAGGGTGCAGTTCAGAGGCAGAAAGCTGGGGAGAAGGATAGAGTATGGGGGGGGTCGGAGGGCATGATGAGCCAAAACGAGTGTGACTTTGAGGTGAGGACGGTGTAGTAGAGGTCCTGTAAAGTCCACCTGCTGAACTGCACTGAGTAAAACTATCTTAAGATTTAATGTCATATGTCAAAGGTGCACTCATACTCGCGTGTGCATTTGCACTGCTGGCCGAACCTTTGTGCCAATGGCTCCCCTTGTATCATGAACTCATTTCTCCACACAGACTCCTTCCTCTGTTTTACAGTTATCTTCATGGGTCGACTTAACCTCCTGTTTGTCCTCAGTCCTCCTTATAGATTATAGAAGTAGATTAATGTCCTGTATAGTCTGGAGTTTGCTGTTCTTTTGTGCCATTGCTGGTTAACTTGAGGAGGACATTGTGTAAATAGTAGTGTAGTGTAAAATAATCCTTTGATTTTTTATTTCTTTAAATAATTTCTCTTGCCCAAGGACACATCGGCTAGACTAGTGGAGTCGGGATTGAAACCCTCAGCCTTTGAAGGATGACTTGCTCTACCACCGAGCAACCGACCTCCTGAAGTTCAGTCCTAATGCAGAACAAACTATGATGGACTCACCACAACAACAAAAAATCAGCCAACATAATTTCATAAATATTACATATAGGAGATGGAATGTCTGTGTAATCAGAAGATTGTCCTTGCTTTAATTATTTGTATTTTTTTTTAAGTTCAATGTGAACTCAAGGAACTGTTCACCTGCCAAGTGCCAAAACACAATAGAATTTGTTTGTTGTGGTCAGACCATCTCGGTTTGTTCTGCGTCATAAGCATTTGCTGCAGTCCTTGTAATTCATTGTAAATGTGATGGATGCTTGAAGAAACACTCCAAGACAGTATTGCAATCAATTATGTTTGATTTATTGTCTTTGCAGTTTCCGTACCGAGTAGCCATTGTAACAACAGAAACTTTCTCTACAGCCTCACTCACAGAAACAAAGTCTTTCTTTTCCCCAACCCCTCTGTTTGGTGTAGAACCAACGCTCCCAAGCTGTGCTTGTCATATTTCATTACACAATTCGCAATGAAGGTCATTTTTATGAATTGACCAAGGAAAGCTCTGTTTTTGTCCAAACTTATTTAAAACCCATGTGTTTGTTTTGCTCCCCGGTGATTCAATAATCAACAGAAGAAAATCATCTACATTCTATTGTATCAACCGCCAGAAGGTTGGAGCAAATGCACAGAATGAACAGACTTTCTCTGGCATGACCAGAGTTACTGGCAGGAGCTGCGAGGTCACTCTGTGGAACAGTCAGAGGCACCTTTAGACCACATGGCTACAGTTATCACAGAGACTGTGTTATGATCTGTGCACTGCTGCTCAGCTGTGATATCAACTATAGCTATTTTATGCTGTGAACAAGTCTAATCTCAATACACCCATCCAACTGGAACTGGTGTGTGCATCACGTGTCTGAGTATGTGTGTGTGTGTGTGTGTGTGTAAATGTGTATATATAGGGTTTGGCAGCAGCCTCAGTGCTGCTGGTGTTAGTAGCTTCACTAATTAGTAATGGGGATTTAAAGTAACAGCGTGACCATGTCCTCTCTTGCACAGCCCCATCCCTGCACTGTTGTCCTTGTAAATTAGGTGTGCACCACTGATTAATGGTTAACAGCCACTATTCCAAGAGAAGCATCATCAGCAATGCATTCAATAAAAGGGTTGTCTTAATTACTTAGCAAACTAATGTAGCTGTGCAGAGGCTAACTTTAATAAACCAACATGAAATGTCACTCAGATTATGTTTTATGCAAATGTCCAACGCTAACCTGAATAGATACAGGTGTAAACCCATGTTAATTAGAAAGAAAGAAAAAAAATACAAAGGCAATGCAGGTCTTTTAAGACTCAATTAAGACTTAGTTTGAATTGGTCATGCTAGAAAAGAGCATGTCCTGTTAAATGACACAGCAAAGCAATTTGAGGGATATTATTAGAACCTGAGTATTTCCCAAAATAAAAAAAATAAAAAAATCCACCTCTCAAATTAATTGTTTCTATCAACTGGTGCAATTCCTGAGCTGCACTCCAAAAGACAAAGCACCAAGCCAAACTTGGTGCCTCTTGCCATCAATCATTGCTCTGTATTAACTACCCCACCTCCCACCGCAAAGAAAACAATTAAAGTTAAACTTGTTGATTTGTTATGGTAGACCATAAATCACGCTGGTACGAGAAACCCACCATCTCCTGGGGCTCCTTTCAGGTTCCTTGATCAGTGAGCTGAGCTTGGAAAGCACTGCTTTGAACTAGTATTCCAATAGTATTCAATTATTTATTGATTTCCTTGTTTGTTTTGAATAAAATAATATTTGCCACAGTCAAATTCAAATATGGTGAATTAAAGCTCCTATTGCGAGCCTCTATGCTCTGTGTACATACAGATAAAGCACTCACGGTCTTTGAAAAGAAAAGAAGAAACACATTGTAGAGGGAGGGAGATGGTGAAGTGCTGAAGATTACGCTCCCCGCATGGCTTTTATATTTCTTCTGACTGCTGCACATGGACAGGAGAGAAATGTTGTCTGTTTGTTTCAGCAGGTTGTCATTTTGAAACATGTGCTGACACATTGTTTTGAACATCTAAAACTGTTCCAGCTAATGAGCTGTTCCTTCATATAATGTCCCTTCTTTTTGTGGGTGGCTATTGTTATTTCTGCACCTACATTTCATCAAATCTTCCTCTTGTTTTGACAATTCAAACACACGGTGCCAGTGAGACTTTTCCGTCTCTCTTGGTCAATTTTCAGTGAGCTATTCTGGTCCTGGTGGTGCCTGCGTCTACCAGGAGAAAAAAATGTCTAGACTTTGAACGACTGACTAGGAGTGAGTCATCAGGATTTGTTTTTAGCGCTTCCACCTTGGCCACATACTCATTATATGTATTTGCCCACTGCTTCTCAAATTATACGTTAATGAAAGGGAATGTGAGGGATCCCTTAGCTTGCAGCATAATTGTAGGCTCATATCCCTGATATATCGAGTGACATTTCAGAATTAGGCAGAGAGCACCAGAATTAGCAGGTTATTTTACTGGAGAGAAGAGGAAGAAAAGCCAATTTGCTACTGAGATACAGCACAAAGGCTCTGGCCACAGCACAGGAGACCTTGTTATTGTCCAGAGCAGGTCAAAGGTCAGACAGCACCTGTCAATTGCACTGACTCTTAACACATTTTTTTCCACCTAAAATCAAGCATCACAGCATTTTGGGTTAACTTTGAGTTCATGTTGCCTCATATGGAATTTCTTTAACTTCCGTAATTAAATAAAAACATAATTCTCCACCTCACTGCGGATCTGCTAAGTTCATGTACTACTCGCATTAGCACTCTGGCCAGGCTCATTACTGTAAGTTGTTGACCGTGGTTATTCCTTGCACCCAGGCATGTAAAAACAAAAAAAAACAAAAAAAAAAAAAACTATGGTTCACATTTTCAATAAATAAGATATTGTGTCACGAATGTCTTTGTTCTGAGGGAATAACAAGATAGGAAAGTCATACCCATTCACACTGCTGTTCCACCTGATTGAGAAAGCAGTGCTATTTTCTGCTTACATAACCGTGCTGTGAGATCAATACATGCGGAATGATTTCTGAGAGAGAGAGAGAAAAAAACTACTGAGCATCACAAAACTCCAGTAAACTAAAGACCCAGAGGTCACGGAGATGCTCAGAAATTCATCACTCAGAGAGCTGGCTGGTACATGTAGGGTAAATTTACCAAATAATATGTTGCTGGAAAATGTTCTTATAGGGAATCAGTGCACTCTCCCATGCAAGAGCATATCCTCTACATCTGTACTGTATACTAAATCTTGCCAATTTAGCCTTAAGCTCTTACAACAAGGCATTGAGCAGAAGCACAACATAGTCAGAACACACATACAGTATCAGTGGCTGCCAATGAAGTCACTTTGGCCAGACCTGACTTTGATTTTTGGCTCGTTGTCAGAGCTGCAGCTCTGTCTGGGGGAGACGGCCACGCTAATGAGCTAACCGTGAGAAGTGTAAAAGCCTACCTGCTGGCTTCAGAGCCCAGACTTTCAACTAAAAGGAAGGACAGCTAAGAGCCGTGCTGAAATGCAATTCTTGCAATTAGACTTTGAAGAATATCCTCGACTCGCTTCTGCTCGGGCTCACTGTTTGTACAGCTTGGCTCAAAAGGCTTCAGAGTTAGTGTTATAAATAACAAACACAGGTTTGTTGTGTAAATGAGCAAACAAACTGGCTATGAGTAGACTGTTGTTTGAGGACTGCACGTCACCAAGTGTTCAAAATGAACAGCAACTAATATTATTTGTGCTCCAGCTTTTCGTCAGCTGTACATCGAATTAAAAGCTTTGTTCAGTTCGGATTTCACAGAACGTGAAGTATATTTGTGCACCTTCTTCAAATCTTTGAGAGGCTCTGCGTCCAATTTAGATAAGAAACTCTTGTTGATATGCAGCCATAAAGCTTTCATTTGTGGTGAGACATTGGCACTATCTTTATGTACTTTTGGCTCATTGATTCACTGTGCTGCAGGGGTTTGCATAGAGCAATGACCATTTGGAGCTGCTGAGCTCCCCACAATAATAAGGAGTGAGTGTGAGAGTTGTGCAAACTGTTCTCATGGTTCTGGGAGTCTGTTTGAGCTGGGCACAATCAAATGATGTTACCCAGAAGCTTCTTTTTTTTTCTGTCTCACTGTGAACTACAATGACAGCAATGTCTGGCTCCTGCAATTTCAGTAGAGAGAAGGAGGAGGAGGAGGAGGAGGACGAGTGAAGACTGGTCAACCTTTTCTCTAGGAGCAGGGAATATTGCCTCTTATGACAGACGCAGGGTGAACTCTGGGAGGGCCATTTCACAGCAAGGGCAAATAAAACACAAAATAAGTATGATGAACTTGATATCTTCGATTTTTCTCGCAAACTTTTAGGACCGCACCACAGAAAAATGTGATGTCTGTGTTGCAGATCTCACCCCACTCTCACTTTTAGATGTAGCTTTTTCTGTTCCTCCCCAGCCCCAGTCATCACGGCACGAGAATGGCCTTCTGCCATCTCCCCTCTGATAGATTATTCTGAACTAAATCCTGCTTTAAAGGCTGGTGGCTGCTGGATTGCTTTAATCACAGATAATTGATTTTACTTTAACAGAACATATGAGAAGACAAATCCTACCACTAACGGATGGGAATGAGGGCGCTGAACAAAGAGACAATTAGTTAAATGCGCTAGTACAGTTTTCTGCAGGGACGCATTTCATTGTGGGAGCTATTAAAATATAAATCTACCTGCTTCTCGTTGCTGCTCATATGATCCAAATGAAAGATTTTTGAAAAAGCTGGTGAAGGTTTAATCAGAACTCATAGATATGGTTTGATGAAAGAAAAAATGAACGCCTTAGCGTAGGAATTTGAAGTAATTACTACAACACTGCCGATGCCTCTACATGACATATGTTATATGCCTAGATGATTTTGCACCACCCCCGCTCCTCTGCTGTCCAGTTGAAATAAGCATTCACCCATCAAAGTGCTGAACGTTCCAGTTTTGTTTTTGTTTGGTTTTCTTTAGCGCCTCTTGTCATTTTCAGCCATACTCCAACCAATGTTGTACTTCCACCCTTCCTCCCTCACTTTTGACACAAAAATAATCACTTCTTTTGTGCTGAAATGTCACCAGGTGACACGAAATTCAAAGCCCTGCTGTACCGAGAAACAAGAAGAGAGGTGTGAGGAGCTGATAAGCTTAATTAGCAATGTGTGAACTAATTTGGCAATAGCTTGAATGGGATATAATACAAAGTCCAAAAATCTTGATTTATTATTAAATACACTTGAAAAACCCTAAGAGTGTTATTCAACAAATGGATTCTGACAGGGTCGGCCCTTGCTTTTATATTCCCAGAACTGTCAAACAAACCATTTTTAGTGGTTTGTTTGACCTCAATGATTTCTATTCCAACTTAAATTGCACATAATTGCAGCAAATGCTACTGCAGAGGAAAGCTGGGTTTTAGTAAATGTTTACTTTGTGACATTTTGTTGTACAAGGGCCTCCTACTCATGTGGCTGGACTTTGGATAAGCTGCTGTGAGCAGAGCGGCTCTGATACAGATTTATAGAGGAGATTACACTTGTCTGCTGGAGAGTCCCCACCACCTTTTTACCCATCCTTTGTGTGCATGTGCGTGCGAGTGTGTGTGTGTGTGTGTGTGTGTGCATATATTTTTTTTATTTTATGACTACTGCTTAGGGATAACTATTACTCTCTGTAAAACAATATTACAAAAGGTTATTGAATTTGCGAGCACTGAGGTCATCCAGACTGCGTTCCTTGCACAGTGGGTGGTGTTGACATTGCCCTTGAAGCTAAAAGCTTGTGAAATTGTTTCTCATGATGTGAGATTGTATAAAATCATATGATCTCATTCAGAGGCTACAGAAACAATATCTCTTATCCAGCTTCTCAATATGGAGGCTGTTTGAATTGAACTTGTGTACGTTTACATTCAGAGGCCTGTGTATTGGCAGATGGTCCATGCTTCGACACAAATAATCCCTCTCCATATCAGACATATCAGCATCATCTGTGCTGTTGTGGTCTGGGACTTGTCCGTGTTCACAGCCACACAGGATTGTCACCACACCACTCTCGATTTTCTAAGTCTTCTTTCTTTTGCAAATTCAGTATTGCATTTGATTATTTATGTAATTATTTATATATTACATCATAAATAATCATTTTATTTTCTACTTTCTCTCTCATTTACAAATAAATTAATAATAGATCATGGTGTAACAAATCACCAGTTCCATATTTCTTTAATCACCTTATTTATTAAATGACAACCTCAGCGAATTTGTCTAAATTAGCAGAGAAATAAAGTCTCCACTTATCCTGTCTTGTTCTTAATTACATGAGCTGTTGTATACATTATAAATTATACTCATAAACTGCTGACATAACAGAACTATCTCTGGGGTGCGGAAACTCTGTGAGACATTTGGATGAAATTATTGTTAATGAATCTGATCATTGAGACACATCAAATATGGCTTCCTAATCCATTATTTAACATGTTAACAATCAATATTTAGTCAGTGCTTAAGAAGTGATGAAACACACAGTGCCACTAATCTGTCTTGTTAAACTATTTTCGCCTGATCAGAATACATTTGTCATATAGCCAGTGATCATATTTGAATTTATAAGAAATCTAATGTCATCACATCAGGCATTAGAGTGTAGCTGTCAAGCTTCCTTTCACTAATAATCAACAGTGTATAGTTAATAATGCAGCACAACATCCAGTCTGCATTGGAGGACAGTTTAGAACACAGTTAAGTCACTGACTTAATATACAGTAGAATAGAATATACTTTTATTTAAATAGGGATCAAACATGTTAAAACTAAACTAAAACACAGAACTACACGCGTACATTACATAACACATTAAAATGCAAATGCATATATAGAACAACTATAAGCTAAACTACACTACACACAATAACAATTGTCAAATGATAAATATAAAACATAATCAGTACAATAACGTATGATAAAAACTACTAAAACTACACCTTCTAATACACTCTGCTCACATCTTACAAGTCAATGAAACCTAATACACCTAAAAAAATGCCAGCACTTAACCTTTGTTAAGTAGCTTTAAAACTGTATGTGCAAAAATTAATCAAATGTATCAAAATAAACTAGCATAGTTTTGTATTGTTGTTTAGATTCGGGGAACTCAGGGAAGTCTTGATGTTCAGTAACAGATGGTCCACAATGAATCAGCAAACAATCCAAATGGATGATCTGACAACACTAATGGTGTTTCATCACAGTACAGTTGTATGATTTAGTCTACAGCTGAA
Organism: Solea solea; assembly: GCF_958295425.1. Lineage (NCBI taxonomy): Eukaryota > Metazoa > Chordata > Actinopteri > Pleuronectiformes > Soleidae > Solea > Solea solea. Next base: position 12,186,176 of record NC_081147.1, on the reverse strand, counting down.
ACTGCCATTGGTGTGTTCATAGGTAGTCATATTTAAATGTAATTCAATCATTTTAAATAAATGTATCAGACATACTGCCCATCCCTGCTTGTGTCCATGGAAACATAACTACTAAACAGAACATTAAATGCTGACACTATGGCATCATGGTCCTCTGAACTCTTGTTTCTTTGCAGTGTAGGCAGTTGTTGCTGGTGCTGGAGGAGTGACCTGTAAGCAGAGCAGGCGTAGTGGAATGCCCTCTCTCTCGCTCTCTCTCTCTCTCTCTCTCTCTCTCTATCTCTCTCTCTCTCCCCCTCCCTCCCTTCCTCTCTCTCTGAACCTATTATTGGACAAAAGCTCCCCCGGTGGGACCAGTTTAGGCTGTAACTGAAACACAGATGAGGTGCAGATGTGTCATTTGATTTACTTGACGCTGAAAGTTTAATATGGAATTATTGATCTATTATGTTAAGAAACGTTCCCGCCTACTTTTACAGAGTAAACAAATGATGTTGCTACAAACATCACTCTTATTTTGTTTCTTTAACTTGAACTTGAATGTTGGAACTACAAGTTTAGTGCCATGTTGTGCTCTTTTCATACCAAATATGCAAACATGGATTCCTCTTATCAAAAGTTAAGTGTAATTAAACTAATGGATATAACGTTATAATGTCAATGTATTTTAAATCTCCATCCAAGTTCTTTAATGGCATCACTACCATCTATCTCATATGACATTAAGTGAGCATTTTGGATTGACACCTGGTCAAATCTGACAGCTGCCAGAAAAGGACTTGGCAGGATTTTCCTACCTTTCCTCTAGAGGACAGTGAAAGAGAGGCACTAATTTATCATTTATTTCAGTGGTGGTTAATATATTCTCAATAATACAATTATGACATGATTGATAATTGATTAATTGTGGAATTGCTTGCATTGGTTTGTGGATCCTAGTAAAATCAAACTCGGAAAAGTGGTTAAAATAAAATGATCCCTGTGATCTTGGGGCATCACGCCATAAGCTATGATATAAGTCAGTCATTAGGAAATGACTGCCTCATACAACCTGTCTCCTTGGTCTGCACTCTTGGTGGTAATTTCCTCAGTCAAGGTCATGGCCATCAGCCATCAAGCAGCCATCAGTCATTTCCTGACAAAGTAATACATATAAGGGCTAATCATTAATTACCATTTCATGACATGGCCTGCTTTTTTTATAGTTTGTGACAAAGGTGAAATCAATAATGTTTTAATGAAACAGACTGGGTGCTGTATAGGTTTAGCTGACAGTCTGTTTGCACAAAGGAAAGTCCCATCAAACTTTAAAGTGGCTCTGTTTAGCCACAGGCAGGGTGATTGAACATAATTTGCCCAATCTATCCCAGCATTTTGCTGTTCTTTCACTTAATCCCTGGAGTGCAGATGTTGTCAACTCGATTACAACTCCTGGCATGAATGAATACTCTTGGCTCAGTGACATTTTTTAGATAAATATCTGTCTACTTGAGAAGACAGTTTAAAGCCCGGAGCTCCAACAAGATTAAATGGCTGTGTGATTGTTTGTGAATCTGCAAATGATTTGAAACAAAAGCAAAAATGATTAAATATTTCAGCCGTTCTCTGGTTCCTCCAAAGACATGGATGGATTTAGTCAGAGTACGATTGGATCACAGACCTTCTTTTAATATCTCTCAAAGCATTCAGCATATTTTATATTTCTGACAAATTAACATAAATGCATTTCCTTAATTTGATGGTGGGTTATCTCTTCAAGGCTGCCCAAGGATTAAAAACGTGAAATGAACAAGAATCTGTGCTATGAGTGATGAGCTGACGTCGAACTCTTTATCGCTCCTTGGAAAATCACAGGCAAAAGAAATGTCCTGTGTCATCAGACTCTCATTATTAACATTTTTTTTGTATTATCTAACAGCAACCTGATAACGCACTTGTATGGATAGCCATACTAATTATACCTTTGCCACAGTAGGGAAATGCAATGTAGGAAAAATCAGTCCAGCAGAGCGACGGTCAAGCTACTTACATCTCGTTGATAATGTGTGAACATTTCATTTCATGTGGCTGCGAGGAGCGAAGAGGGAGTGGAGGGTTTAGTACCAGCTAAATGCAGAACAGAAGTGCCAGACAGACGACAGAAATGAGCATGAGGGACAGAGGAGAAAGAGGGAATGGAGGAGGGAAAACGGATGCCGACCAAAAGTGAAATAGTGGAGGAAGAACTTGAGAGCAGGTGTGTGCGTGTGAGAGAGCGAGCGAGAGTGAGCAAAGAAAAGCGATGACGAGAGAGCGCATTACAGCGGGAAAAAGAGAGAGGAAGAGTAAAGAGTGATAGAGTCACCGAACAGAAAACTCGGATTCAAAAGACAGAAAATGGAGAGGGAGAACTGAGAAAAAGTGGAGATGGAGGAAAAAATTGCTACAGGCGCAGGGTGAAAGTGCTGGAGTGCCCCCCACAGGCCTGCTGACATACGACCACTGCAACACACTGATTCATGTATCATTGTAATGCATCGCCTGTGTAAATTGAAACATTATACAAGGATCACCTGAATGGTTGCAGTCATTTCCTAATAAGATAAGTGCAGTGAGTGAAATCAATGCAATTCCTTTTTCTGACAGACTTGTTTTCTTCATTACATAAACTATTTAGACCTCTTCAAATGTATATGCAGCCCCGAGAAAATGAGCAGACATTTGTCAGTTTGCCATCAACAGACAACAGAACTGTTAGCCTGCACACACACACACACACACAGAGAGACTTACCTTGCTGCTAAATTCATGCGGGAATGGAGAGTCCACACCTTCAAGGTCAATCGGCACATCACATCCTGCTTGTGTTACCATGAGAACAAGAGGTCTGGCAGTCTCATTTATATTCACAGGCACACAGATGTACATTTGCGATAGCAATTAAATGTCATTTTGCATTTGTAGAACCAAAAAATAGCAACAGGACTATTACAAAACCATCGCAATGCATGCGAGGCCAGTGTCACTCTTTAGTCACTCTGGTCATAGATTTTTCATGCAAACCTCACAAACAACACTTTTGAGTCGCTGCAATAATATGCAAATGTTATCATTGTCATTCATTTCCACCAAAAGTGTAGTCAAATTGAAAGTGGGTGTTAAAATGCCAAGAGCACATTTTAAATAATTTTATGAGTGAACCCAATTTAAATCAAGCTAAAAGCAAGGGAGGCTGTGTTTGGAGTGTGTAAGCTGTGAGTGCCCTGCGCGCTCTGCTCTTTGTCTCTGAAGTTTGCTCAGCACAGTGGGGTCACCGGGAACACAGAATATATATATGGAGGGTACAGTCTGAACCTCAGGGTTCAGTTAGAGGCAGAGACACAGGCCGGTGTGTGTTGTCTTTTCCACTTGTAACTGTGAAGCAGTGTTGCTGAGAGCTGGAGGACAGTCAGCAGAACAGAGCCACAGGTCAAGAATGCAATGAACAGCTGATATGTGATAAAGATGAAAGTTGCAAAAACACATTTCCGGATTTAAATTATCCTCACAGCATGTTTGGAAATATCATTTGCCTCATGTTTCTACTGTAGAGGTCAAACATATGAGCCAAGCAGGTTTGTAATGCTCCACTCACTGGGTTCTGATTTGAAGGGTCAGGTGTTTCATGACTAAACATGCTGAGGCTCTCTATAAATAGGTTGCTGAGCAAATGCTCATAATGGCCTTGGAGAGCTGTGGAAGCATGACTGACATTTAGCATGTCCATATATTAGGAGAAACTCCCAGACCTGCCCGTTACTGGTCTGTTGGTAGCATGGCAGAGTACTTATTGATCTGCAATGGCCTCATAAAGGCATTTCTCAGCAAATACGGAACAAGGCGTAAATGGTCATGCATTTATTCATTCTCCTCATGACCCTGCTCACCCAAAGAGCAAAGAAAGGGGGGGAAAGCATGGCATTTGAACAAGCAATCAGAAGGAATGAAGATAGTGATTTATAATGCATTCTGAGTACATGCTGGGTGTTGATCTTAAATGTAATTTTCTATAATGTAGCCAGCTTCATCTGCCAGTGACCCTTGCTCCTGTGAGCAGAGGGAGTATTCAGGGAGACGCTCAATGCACTGCTACGACCTGTGAGTCACATGATCAACGGGGGGAAGCTAAGCTAGCACTGCACAGGCTCCGCGAGCCTGATTACTGGCTGACTGACTGCTGCTGGCTGTGGGAACTGTTACAGTGTTATTTCACAGACCACACTGGCTGTGGTTGTAATGTGAAAAATGGACAAATGTATTTTAGAATGCAAATGTGTATTAAAAGCAATATCATTTCTCTAATGATTGCAAAGGCATGAAGATTTTTTTTTTTTTCCTTTGGCTAAACTGAAAAAAAGCTGCTGGGAACATATTTTGTCTTATCTATGTTGAACAATACAGAAGGCGGATTACTCACTTTATACTTCACATTCTTTCATTTTTCAAACCCCATAGAAAATAGAGAAATGAATAAATAATGTTTTTATATATATATATATATATTCTTCTCTGTTAACCTTGAACTTGAGTATCTACCATACCCATATCTGTTTGAACAACAAAGCAGTTAAGAAAACATGTGTGCACACCATAACTGGTTCATTTTTGAACTATAATACTCCAGCTTTGTTGCAAATACTCTGCTCCAAGAAAGAAAGAAAGAAAGAAAGAAAGAAAGTGGTGGCACATGTCTTTCTTTACAGCCTGTGCTTAGACAAACATGTATGTGATATTTATTATTTACAGATCATATGGGATTATACTTTTTTCTTTTATCAATATCCAATCCATATAAAATAATAATACATCTTATTTGTAAGCACCTTTCAAACACTCCTGCAACACATCTTAAATAAGAAGATAAATCAAACAGACAAAAGCTAAGACACACAAACGAGACTAATTAAAAAGTTAAAGATAAAAAAAAAGTTAAGATAAAATAAAAACGGACAAAATTCAACGGAAGGGATGGAGTTTAAAAATGAATATCAGAGTTTGAAATGCAGAATATAGAAAAAGATGGCTGAGGTGATAGTGAGGGAATGGTCATGTGGGGTAAGCTAATCTGAATAAATGAGTTTTGAGTTGTGATTTGAAAGTGAAGGACAGTGAGGTTATTGTTCGGATGTGTTGTGGGAGTGCATTCCAGAGTCCCACTGTAGACAGACAGACAGACAGACAGACAGGCAGGTGGTGTGGAGAGGAGGGAGGCTGAGTATAATCTATAATCTACAGGCAGTTAATCCAGCAAAGCTACCAACAACAGGTGACACCTCCGCCTCTGTCTGTTGGCCATGTGACCTTTGCCGTTCACTACCATTTTCATCATGGAATCTGTTCTTTAAATGAACAATGCTATTGTTATGCATGATTGATTAGTGTGTACACGCAGGAATAATTTAGCTTAAAGCATCAATTCATTAAAACGTCTAATCAATCATCAGTAATGATGCGAGGAAAAATAAATTAAGTTTGAAAGTATAGCCGCTGCTCCACAGCGCAGTAATTCACTGTGCAAAAAGGGCAGATCCATGCCTGCACATCCGATGCCCCTGCAAGGTCCTGACAACAAAAGCCCACCTAGACTCTGCCGTTCCAGCATGTAATCAAATGCTCTGTGCTCAGAAAATGCAGACATGTTAAGATCTGAAAGGATGACATTAAGGATGAGAGATGAACAGGACGACAGAGGGCTGTGTGAGACAATAAAATCAAGGCCATCCAAGAACCAAGATGGATTGATGAGTCCATTGAGTGGAGATGGCAGTCAGCCAGCTAGCACAGAGGTCAGTGCAGAAGGATATCTCTTGGAAGAAATGATGCATTTAAGAGGGCCAAGGCTGCCAGTGTGGGCCTACTGGCAGGAAGGAAAAGAGGGAGATATGAAGTGAGTGATGGATGAGGAGGCGGGGAGAGGAGACTTGTATGTAGATGAAGTTGGAAAGTGAAAAATATTTAAAATGAGGGAGAAATTATGTAAAGAGAAAGATGGATCGTTTATAGAGCGTGCAGGTAAGTGGACAATGGAGAGGAATAATATTCCTGTTTCCAATAATATATGGAAACAGAAGGGAAATGAAAGCAATTATGGGTTAGACAAAATGTGTCAGGTGGAGAGAACATGATGTGATGAGCTAAGTTCATTTGAATCATGATACATTTGTCACATTATTTGTAACAATGTTTGAGAATAAAAACAATATAAATCCACCCGGCCCACTGAAACATGGTAAAATAGAGAGGCTGGGTCTCTTTATATAGACACCCAGGTCCACATCACAGTTTGAGCCAAAGACATTATACTTGGGGAGCCGGTGTTTATTAATCAAACTGATTACTCGCACAAACCAGGGAAAATAATGGGTCTGTGCCTTAGCCCACCAAAAATGAAAAATATCACCCATCTGCCTATTGTGATTTGCTGTGGCTGATCCAGCAAGTGTCTGCTAACACACCGGCTGGCTAATTGAGTTAGGTTTATAACGGTGAGGCCCACAATGAATTCCATGCAACCCATCTGCCATTTCAATAAACAATGCTGATGGAGATGAAGTGAATCAGTCAGAAGTTAACTGTCTGACTTTTCGAAAAGGTCTCAACTCCGTTCACAGTGTCTCATGCCATTTCAAGTCCCTGTCTTTATTCCCTCCACTCTCCGCTTCTTTCAAATTTCCCCCTTTGACATTCCCCCTCAGCCTGAGGGCTGTGGAAATACATGCTGTAATTTGAGCAGCACTAGAGGTCGTCTCTAGTGCTTCATCACCCCCCACCCCCTTTTCTTCTGACAAGGAGACAAATGCTGTACATGTTATTAGTCGACGATGACTGATATCATCTATGGTAATCCTGAAATGCAACTCTCTTTGCGTCCCGTTAAAGTTGCCTCTCCTAATAAATGAAAGAGAAGGAATGTTGTGTTACAGGTACGATGATGGCGACAGTAAACTTAAGTTCAAGTGACACATAAGCACCAAAGGAACAAGAAAGACAATGACCATGGCAGGACTTAACAAAGAAGTACGCATAAAGAGCTTAACTCTGTTTTCAACTTGCCATCATAATGTTTGAAGTGTCAGCTCATTGCATCTCTCCCAGTTTAGAAATGCAGTCAGAGAATGAAATGAATCCCATTAAGATGTCCCCAAGGGAAGTTCTTTAGATTTTTCTTTTCCTCCTCCATCTGTCAAAATCATACGCTCACTTCAATACACAGCCTACGGAGTATATAAAATGAGAAGGTTGTCGTAAATGTATATTAAGCTCATTTAGAAGCACAGTTGACAACTACCAAGGGCTAAATCGCTCACTTGAAGCAGAACCTGTTTCAGGCAAAACATAACATCCTCATAATCCAGGTCATATAATGTATCGTTGGCTTTCTAACCCACAGGAGCATCATGTGTGCGTGTGTGTGTGTGTGTGTGTGTGTGTGTGTGTGTGTGTGTGTGTGTGTGTGTGTGTGTGTGTGTGTGTGCGCGCACAGTGTGCACACATTAGGAGAAGATGAAAAAGGGTTTGATCCGGTGCAAATCAGTGCGTAGGCTAAACCACAAATTAGCCTTTGGAGAGATACAGATACCATTTCACACTGCGTGGAATAGCTCCCCTTACTGTCCTGCTGAACATGAAAAGGAATACTGTTGAGTTTAAAAGTAAAAGTTAAGATGGAACTGCAGTGATCATTTTATTAATCACATGACGGATTAAATCATTGAGAAACTCGTTACGCAAAAAAAACCCTTTCTCAGTCTGAATAGGTTTGAACCTTTAGTTGGTCAAAACAAAGTATTTGAAGACATCTTTGGCTCTGAGAAAATTGTATGGACATTATTATCCCCCGATATTGTAAACAGTGAGTCATGGATGGGGAAAAGTTTGCGGATTAACTGGTAATGACATGTTAGCTGCAGCCCTGATAAAAAGTGTTTGGATTCCCGATCTTGACCTTTCGTTGCTGAAGGGGCTCGGCTCTGCTTACATGTCATTTTGTGTGACTCACCAGGCAGGCAGCACAAGTAAGTTTAGGCAGCTTGTGTTCAGATTGTTACTTCAACCTCTCCTCATTGGACACACTCTCCATCTGCCTGGTCTGTGTCAGCTTGGCAAATGTCCAACACGGTGTGGGTAACCCCTCCCTACGCTGCCACGGCGTCCTCATGGGAAAGAAATACCTACAGCAGAGCTTTGATATGTTTGTTTTTTTCACGGCAGCCTCCTTCGTCAGGATGAGAGGTGCGAGTGTGGCAAAGCACAAAGAGGTAACTCCCCTTGTACTGAAGTGTTGGACAAGTTAGACTCTTCTTCTTCCTCTATTGACCATACCAGTCCTCCCCCCCGCCTTCACCATGACAGCTTCAGTCAATCCCAGTTCAGATGACAGGCATCGGATTGCAATCTCTTTGATGAGAGAGCTTCAACCCAACCTTTGCAGGACTCCATATCAGTTGCAGATGGTAGCTCAGCTCCCGTCTTTCTTGCTGTGCTACAGAAGTTTGAATTCACAGCACGTGCAAACCCTGTCCCCTCCTAACTCCACTCTTTGTTGAACTTACTGAACAGAGTTGAATTTATTGAGTAGCTATTAAATCCAATGCCAGCTCTTACAGCATCTGTGCTTTTGTCCACATCATAGACCTGACATGCTTATGCAGTTATACCCTCTGCTTTTAGCACAGGTAAAGTATTTGTGTCCAGGCAAAGTGGCAACCAGCAGTCGTGACGTCCCCCGTAAGAATCTGAACCTCTGTTTTGAAGCCTCCAGAATTGAGATTTGGCCAGTTGACATTTTGCAAATGGCGTTACTTGTAACCAGGCACCTATTGGTGATACCATCTATCAATCCCACTGGTGTCCACTCATGTGTGCTATCCTTAATCCTCTATTTTCCTCTAAATGGCAACATCATTTACAAAATTGACATCATGCACTGCTGACCTGAAGAAGACTTTTTCCCATAGACTTCAAGTCAAGCGGAGTTCTTTTCGCAACCAGCAGAGTGGCTTTTCAGGAAATGTTCACTTCCGCATTGGTGTCCTCTGTAAAACTGGAACACTGTGTCCACTTTTCATAGTCCATGGTTCAGGCACAACCTGTAAAGACATCCATCCATCCATTTTCTAGCGTGGGGGTGCTGTGCCAATCTCAGCTGCCATAGGGTGATAGGCGGAGACAGTTCTCCAGCAGTAAAAAAAATTATTTACAATATTTATCCATTATTATCTACAGTATATAAACCACATACAGGCCTCTTTATAAGGTGCAGAGAAGGACACCTAATAAAGTGGCATGAGTGGCACTCAAATGCAGTGTTCTTCTGCTGCTGTAGCTCATCTGCTTCCATGTTTAAAGTGTTGTGCATTCAGAGATGGTCTTCTGCAGATCTCATTTCTAACAAGTGGTTATTGGAGGTTACTCTCGCCTTAAAATATTGTTGAACCAGTCTGGCCTTTCTCCTCTGACCTTTGGCATCAACGGAGGCATTTTATCCCAGAGAACTGCCTTCCCTGGATATTTCCTCTTTTACAGACTATTCTCTGTAAACCCTAGAGATAGTTATGCATTAAAAATCCCAGTAGATCAGCAGTTTCTGAAAGACTCAGTTCAGCTCATCTGGCATTAACAACCACGCCACGTTCAAAGTCTCTTAAATCACCTTTCTTTCCCCTTGTGATGCTCAGTTTGAAATTCAGCAGGTCGTCTTGATCAGTTGCTGCCATGTGACTAGAGGTTGTTCTAGATATTTACGTCAACGAGAGGGGAATGACGTGGCTGGTGTCATCATCACTGTTTTACTAGTTTCTTACTTTACCATTATAATTTATATTATAATAGCGCTTTTCCACTGCACAACCTGGCGTGCCTCGGTTCGGCACGGCACGGCACAGCTTGTGTTCCTCCGCTGTGTCTTGCGACTTGTCGACTCAACTCCGACTTTATTGACAGATAAGTCGATCTGAAAAAATCAGAAGTCATAATGCCCTAATCTACAGTTTGATTCTTGTGTCGGATGTCTTTCTCATGCCTCTTCTAGAGACGACGTTCTGACCAATCAGTGGACGGCAGTCTGACAACGTTGGAACCTCGCCAGAGCAGGTACTAAAAAGTACCAGATAGTATCGCTAATGGAAGAGCAAAAAGAATTGTGCCAGGCTGTGTAGTGGAAAAGTGCCTTAAGTATACTGGTAAAATATTATGGTACAGTTTTACCATCACAATATATGCTAATATAGTAATAATATATGCTATTATGTCACTCTTGGTTTTTACAATTGGAGGTCTAATGACATATTTTAATAACTGTACTACTATAACTACAGTGCTGGGCACTCATTTATTCTCTCTGCTGTTTTATTATTGAACATGTTAATTATGTGTTTACACAAACAGCATCTTAATCAACTATCAAATGATTTCATTCAGGAGATGTCATTGATGATAACTGCATTTCACCATGACACAGCCATTACATAATAGCATATAAATGTGAGGGGTTCCCATTAACCTCTTTTCCTCTCGCAGTTGAACTACCAGAGTTTATCAGGACACTGCTTCATATGTCACACTCAGTTTGGGTATTGCCCTAAATTAACCGACCAAAATGGAACATTGGAGAAGAAATGGGGCCACACTGTTGTTGTAGTTGTTAGCACTCTTGCCTTTGCAGCAAGAAGACCTGGGTTTGCGACCGGGTCGGAAGAAGGGCCTTTCTGCATGGAGTTTGTATGTTCTCCCCGTTTGTGTGGCTAAAAACGTGCTATATGAGGGTTAGGTAAATTGGACTCTATTGACCATAGGTGAGATTGTGAAAGTGGATGATTGTTTGCTGGCCTTCCACCATTCAAAGAGACTTGGGTAAGTGTCGAATTAAACTCTGGCTGTAAGCATTGGGGTGTCATCATTTTTGAATACCCATTTCGATTGTCTACATGGTGTCATGAGCAATATAATGTCCATCATTTGTTTGCAAAGTACCACACACTAAGGCCTTTTAGTCAAATTTAAATAATGTATTAACAATATAAATGTGACAATAACCAGTCAATTGGAAACTAACTGTAAAAGGAAGAGGAGTCGTGTAGCTCTGTGTTGCTCAGAAGGTCCAGCAACACCTTAAATATGTAAGGTCACTAAATCTGCACTGACCAATAACATTATCATACATGAAAGGCAACACCTTATAGTAAGATGCGACCTGCTTTGCATTTCGTAGTGTGGTGTGTGTGTGTGTGTGTGTGTGTGTGCGCGCACAGTGTGCACACATTAGGAGAAGATGAAAAAGGGTTTGATCCGGTGCAAATCAGTGCGTAGGCTAAACCACAAATTAGCCTTTGGAGAGATACAGATACCATTTCACACTGCGTGGAATAGCTCCCCTTACTGTCCTGCTGAACATGAAAAGGAATACTGTTGAGTTTAAAAGTAAAAGTTAAGATGGAACTGCAGTGATCATTTTATTAATCACATGACGGATTAAATCATTGAGAAACTCGTTACGCAAAAAAAACCCTTTCTCAGTCTGAATAGGTTTGAACCTTTAGTTGGTCAAAACAAAGTATTTGAAGACATCTTTGGCTCTGAGAAAATTGTATGGACATTATTATCCCCCGATATTGTAAACAGTGAGTCATGGATGGGGAAAAGTTTGCGGATTAACTGGTAATGACATGTTAGCTGCAGCCCTGATAAAAAGTGTTTGGATTCCCGATCTTGACCTTTCGTTGCTGAAGGGGCTCGGCTCTGCTTACATGTCATTTTGTGTGACTCACCAGGCAGGCAGCACAAGTAAGTTTAGGCAGCTTGTGTTCAGATTGTTACTTCAACCTCTCCTCATTGGACACACTCTCCATCTGCCTGGTCTGTGTCAGCTTGGCAAATGTCCAACACGGTGTGGGTAACCCCTCCCTACGCTGCCACGGCGTCCTCATGGGAAAGAAATACCTACAGCAGAGCTTTGATATGTTTGTTTTTTTCACGGCAGCCTCCTTCGTCAGGATGAGAGGTGCGAGTGTGGCAAAGCACAAAGAGGTAACTCCCCTTGTACTGAAGTGTTGGACAAGTTAGACTCTTCTTCTTCCTCTATTGACCATACCAGTCCTCCCCCCCGCCTTCACCATGACAGCTTCAGTCAATCCCAGTTCAGATGACAGGCATCGGATTGCAATCTCTTTGATGAGAGAGCTTCAACCCAACCTTTGCAGGACTCCATATCAGTTGCAGATGGTAGCTCAGCTCCCGTCTTTCTTGCTGTGCTACAGAAGTTTGAATTCACAGCACGTGCAAACCCTGTCCCCTCCTAACTCCACTCTTTGTTGAACTTACTGAACAGAGTTGAATTTATTGAGTAGCTATTAAATCCAATGCCAGCTCTTACAGCATCTGTGCTTTTGTCCACATCATAGACCTGACATGCTTATGCAGTTATACCCTCTGCTTTTAGCACAGGTAAAGTATTTGTGTCCAGGCAAAGTGGCAACCAGCAGTCGTGACGTCCCCCGTAAGAATCTGAACCTCTGTTTTGAAGCCTCCAGAATTGAGATTTGGCCAGTTGACATTTTGCAAATGGCGTTACTTGTAACCAGGCACCTATTGGTGATACCATCTATCAATCCCACTGGTGTCCACTCATGTGTGCTATCCTTAATCCTCTATTTTCCTCTAAATGGCAACATCATTTACAAAATTGACATCATGCACTGCTGACCTGAAGAAGACTTTTTCCCATAGACTTCAAGTCAAGCGGAGTTCTTTTCGCAACCAGCAGAGTGGCTTTTCAGGAAATGTTCACTTCCGCATTGGTGTCCTCTGTAAAACTGGAACACTGTGTCCACTTTTCATAGTCCATGGTTCAGGCACAACCTGTAAAGACATCCATCCATCCATTTTCTAGCGTGGGGGTGCTGTGCCAATCTCAGCTGCCATAGGGTGATAGGCGGAGACAGTTCTCCAGCAGTAAAAAAAATTATTTACAATATTTATCCATTATTATCTACAGTATATAAACCACATACAGGCCTCTTTATAAGGTGCAGAGAAGGACACCTAATAAAGTGGCATGAGTGGCACTCAAATGCAGTGTTCTTCTGCTGCTGTAGCTCATCTGCTTCCATGTTTAAAGTGTTGTGCATTCAGAGATGGTCTTCTGCAGATCTCATTTCTAACAAGTGGTTATTGGAGGTTACTCTCGCCTTAAAATATTGTTGAACCAGTCTGGCCTTTCTCCTCTGACCTTTGGCATCAACGGAGGCATTTTATCCCAGAGAACTGCCTTCCCTGGATATTTCCTCTTTTACAGACTATTCTCTGTAAACCCTAGAGATAGTTATGCATTAAAAATCCCAGTAGATCAGCAGTTTCTGAAAGACTCAGTTCAGCTCATCTGGCATTAACAACCACGCCACGTTCAAAGTCTCTTAAATCACCTTTCTTTCCCCTTGTGATGCTCAGTTTGAAATTCAGCAGGTCGTCTTGATCAGTTGCTGCCATGTGACTAGAGGTTGTTCTAGATATTTACGTCAACGAGAGGGGAATGACGTGGCTGGTGTCATCATCACTGTTTTACTAGTTTCTTACTTTACCATTATAATTTATATTATAATAGCGCTTTTCCACTGCACAACCTGGCGTGCCTCGGTTCGGCACGGCACGGCACAGCTTGTGTTCCTCCGCTGTGTCTTGCGACTTGTCGACTCAACTCCGACTTTATTGACAGATAAGTCGATCTGAAAAAATCAGAAGTCATAATGCCCTAATCTACAGTTTGATTCTTGTGTCGGATGTCTTTCTCATGCCTCTTCTAGAGACGACGTTCTGACCAATCAGTGGACGGCAGTCTGACAACGTTGGAACCTCGCCAGAGCAGGTACTAAAAAGTACCAGATAGTATCGCTAATGGAAGAGCAAAAAGAATTGTGCCAGGCTGTGTAGTGGAAAAGTGCCTTAAGTATACTGGTAAAATATTATGGTACAGTTTTACCATCACAATATATGCTAATATAGTAATAATATATGCTATTATGTCACTCTTGGTTTTTACAATTGGAGGTCTAATGACATATTTTAATAACTGTACTACTATAACTACAGTGCTGGGCACTCATTTATTCTCTCTGCTGTTTTATTATTGAACATGTTAATTATGTGTTTACACAAACAGCATCTTAATCACCAGTGGTCATATGTTGATGGTGCATGTTGTGTTTTTATGGTGAGCAAATGCTTTTGCACTTTGGTCCATACAAAGAAGAAAAGCAGTACATTGACTTATTGGTAGTTTTGTGATTATGGGATTTTACATTTAATGTCAAATGTGGTGTATATAACTGTACTAATATCTCATTGGATAGAAATATAAATAGAAGTGCATCCATTTATTTTTTGAAATTAATATTTAAACATAATTCATTGTATGATTTCCAATGATGGTTTGAGTAAGGGTTGCTGTGGACAGGAACAGAAAGCTTTGTGAGAGTCACATAAGTGTGACGTGACATGTGTTATGCTGTCCCTTCAACTCCACATAACACAGTGATAATTTGACCACGTATTAACATGTTATTTTTTATAGACTAGTAATAACTTAAAAAGGTTTACCAGCCTTTTCATATCATTGTTCATTATTTGGTAGCTTTACTAAATGCCATGTCACCCAGATCACTCACTGAAGGGCGTGAGTCATCTCACTGTCTGTCTTAAGATCTATCCTTGTTGTTAGATACAAACACAGACTGCCTGTTTGGATTGAGCAGATCTTCCCGTAAAATCCTAAAACTGCCTTGTTTTTGACTTTGATGCACTGTTGCAAAATGTTACGTAATAATCTAATTGTGTGTGCTCTCCTCAGGCTCTTAACCTTTTTTTAAAAGGAGTTATTTTTGAAACAGACGGTTTTTCTTCCTTGTGGTTCTAAGAAGCAAATGTGGCTGCCCTTACATTTAAAATTTAAGGCACATACCTGGCTCTTGACTAATACAATCAGCTGTTTGCTTGCTTCCTAAATCCAGTCCAGAACAAGATCAGTTCTTTTCCTGCTGGGTTATGCATCTTATATTACCACAGCCTTTACTGCTTGGAGGGCCAATTTCCTGGAAACATTCACATTTGCTCTGGCAGGCGTAAAACTGCATCTTGAAATTATTCAAATGATTTCATTCAGGAGATGTCATTGATGATAACTGCATTTCACCATGACACAGCCATTAGATAATAGCATATAAATGTGAGGGGTTCCCATTAACCTCTTTTCCTCTCGCAGTTGAACTACCAGAGTTTATCAGGACACTGCTTCATATGTCACACTCAGTTTGGGTATTGCCCTAAATTAACCGACCAAAATGGAACATTGGAGAAGAAATGGGGCCACACTGTTGTTGTAGTTGTTAGCACTCTTGCCTTTGCAGCAAGAAGACCTGGGTTTGCGACCGGGTCGGAAGAAGGGCCTTTCTGCATGGAGTTTGTATGTTCTCCCCGTTTGTGTGGCTAAAAACGTGCTATATGAGGGTTAGGTAAATTGGACTCTATTGACCATAGGTGAGATTGTGAAAGTGGATGATTGTTTGCTGGCCTTCCACCATTCAAAGAGACTTGGGTAAGTGTCGAATTAAACTCTGGCTGTAAGCATTGGGGTGTCATCATTTTTGAATACCCATTTCGATTGTCTACATGGTGTCATGAGCAATATAATGTCCATCATTTGTTTGCAAAGTACCACACACTAAGGCCTTTTAGTCAAATTTAAATAATGTATTAACAATATAAATGTGACAATAACCAGTCAATTGGAAACTAACTGTAAAAGGAAGAGGAGTCACAGAGAGTCGTGTAGCTCTGTGTTGCTCAGAAGGTCCAGCAACACCTTAAATATGTAAGGTCACTAAATCTGCACTGACCAATAACATTATCATACATGAAAGGCAACACCTTATAGTAAGATGCGACCTGCTTTGCATTTCGTAGTGTGGTTCCAGTATGCTAATTAAATGTGTAATGTTACAAACTGATGCTACAAACATCCCTATAGAGCAAGTTATTGCTTTCTTTACTCACAGGGAATGCAAAATATTCCCACACCAGGGATTTCAGAGAGGCGGGAGGGGGTTCACGTTTGGTCAATGTGTCGCCCAAATCAGCAGTTGCCATGGTTACTATTATTTGGCAGCAGCTTTATGTTAGCGGGAGGAGCTATCGTGTAGCTCTATAACCACAAGACTGCAGGACATCACACTGGGGGCGTGGTTAAGTCTTCGATTCCACCTTTGCTTTCGAAGGTCAGGATCATGATGTTGTTTCGATCGATATTCGATTTACAATCGAGATCGTGACACCCCAAGTAAGCATGTTACATAGACTACAAAGAGACTCCGTCTACATGAGTTTATCAGCCCCAACAATTCCCCCTTACTCACACTTTAATCATCACGGGACACAAAGAGCCAATATGATTTCTGCTTCTACCTGTCCTTCACTGCGCTGGTATTAATGTAAATAACCTCATAGTTATATGGAAGTAAAGGAAAGGAAAAAAATATATATAAACAGCAAACATATAGGGTGTAATAGTATTTTCATAAAACCGTGAGGTGGTTTTCTAAGCTGTGCATTTATTTGATCCTGAAGTGCAAAGTCAGGCTGCCCCAGGTTTCAAGGATTATTAGGTGAGTTTGTGCTGTCAGGGACATGCTGTACTGTGGCTGTTATAAATGGTGTGTTTCACTCAGCCACTAAGTATCCTATCAATCTAACACTTTACAATACCATCAGTACTTCAGGCCTTGGAGTGCTTGGCAGCTCAACAAAAAAAAAAAAAAAAGAACAACTGACTTCTGTCTTTTCCACAAGTTAAATCATAGTAATGCCTCCTGGTTCTTATTGGTTCACCATCAACTAATTTCATTCTGTTCATGTTATCGGCTGCTTTTACATGTGTTTATTTTCCATTTCACTAAAGCCTCTTTTAAATAATTCATGTGATTTTACACCAATCCCATGCTTTTCCCAGTATCTTAATTCAAATGTGATATTCAGAGCAGCTCAATACTCGTGTTTGCTGCTATAGAATTTGTTTGCGGTTGGATCTGAAAATAAATATTTTCTTTTAAATGCAAATCATGTCATGCACAAAGGTTTTTATAAAAATGTGTGTATAGCTGTGTTTTCTCTCCTCTTGCTGAGATGCATGCAGTTAAACATGGGTTTGTGAAGCTGCTGATCTCAGGCAGTTTACTCGGAGGAACTGCTCTCGTAAACAGTACCTAATTATTTTCTCCTTTTCTTTCTGATTATTGCCTAAGAAAAACAGCATTTTCATCATGATTGCAGGAGTGAATGACAAATGAATTAAGCTCAGTGTCTGAATATTTTTATTTTTGTGTGCTAATTATAAAGTAGGTATAAAGTGAGAGTGAAGGGTGTCTGCATAGATTCATCAGATAATTGAGAGTACTGTTCTCCCTGTTTGACTTTGAGCTGGTGTCTCCGTACAATGACACTTCATGAGCCATTCATCGTTGGTGCCAGCGGTTTCTGATTCCTTTTTGAGTATGACTTATAAGAGATGTCCTCTGAATGTTAATCAAAAGAGACCCTGATCAATTGTGAGAAAAAAGTGATGAAACATGTATAAAGGAGGGGGTGTTGGTCCTCTTATTGGCTCCTGAAAGTTGTATCTCCCTTCAGAATGGTTTCTGTCGACTAAATATGTAATAGGCTGGCTATCTGTGCAAGCTCAGGAAATTAAGAATGGATATTTAATGAACTAGTTGGTGTCCAATATATCACTTCAGCGTGTGCACATGTGTGGGAGGAAGAAATGGATGAAGCAGACGAAGTCCGTTGCTTCTGAAATGAATGTACTTTATCTCATCATCAGAGTCTTAAATTAGAACATCGAGTCTAAAATGTCAACTCCTACGAAGGAATTTCATGCGAAAGGAAAGTACTGTACTTCTCATATCAGGCATTATCAGGGAAAATGAAATGAATGCATTAGTACAGTATGTGCAGAGATACAAAGGATACGATCTATTTGTAAGAGGAATGACAGCCTTAAATGATATTAGTCCAAAAAAACTAATTCAAACACAGGATTTGCACATTCTGTATTCATATTTAGATATCTCTAGATGTAGCTTGAGGCAAGGGAGATGGGATTCTCTTGAAAATGTCAGCGAGGCGGCTCAGAGGACTGATAGTTACAGTGACAGCTGACAGTGAATGGGTGGCTGGCATTGTGCAGAAAATACCAGTATCACATGTGGAATGAAATAAAGATCTAAAAAAAAAAAAAATTCCATCCCAGTGGTTCTCACTTTCACTTGTTTGTGCCCCAATTTTCCCCAGTGTTGTGCATTAGTGTCTTTTTTTTTTTCAATTTAACGTTTCTGTGAATTGTGAATTTCTCTGTGAGATGAATAAAGTATCTATCTATCTATCTATCTATCTATCTATCTATCTATCTATGCATCTATCCATCCATCCATCCATCCATCCATCCATCCATCCATCTATCTTGTTCCTTAGATCACAGTTATGATATGTATTGTTTGACTGTGGTTACATGTGACGACATGTGTAACGCTGTGACTGTGACGAAACGGCATCAGACAAGCAACATTGTGGCAGAAGGTTTTTTTTCTTCTGCTTCACGTACACATCGTGTACATTTGGCTCACTGCAGAATCTGAACCAGCATAGTCCTGCTTTAAGTTCACCCTCACCCAGATAAATCATGCAACTTTATGCCACATTTGAATGCTGCAACTCCCAAAAGATGCTTTGTCATTAGCATGTTAGCATTGACTGCACTTAAAAACAGAAAACCGGTCTGACAGAAAACTGAAATATCAAAGAGAGACCAAGGCATTTTGTGAATTCCTCCTCCACATGTGCACAAGTGCTTTCCCTTGTTGCTTTTGATCTAAAACTTAAGGCCACTGTTCCCAGCTGACAATGAATATTACATGGAAAAAGCCTTGAGATGCAGTTCTGTTTCCTGTCCTCTACAGTGATGTTGCATTTGTCAACATGAGCCCGGACCACAAGCTGTACTGGGGGAAAAAAAGAGCTACATACACTGCAGACGTTCACAAGATTAGTATGGTGAGTAGTTTAAGTAGCCTTGCCGACAGCTGCCGTCATCTAATTGAATTATGTAATTCATCATTTATTGTTTTTTTTGTTTTTTTTTTAGCACAAAAGGTGGCATTAAATGATGAATGAAGCCTGCTGCTTTTAGTCTGTGTTATGTATGTCTGTATATGCAGTAACACCAGAGTAACATGAAATCACAGGTTTTACTTTCAGGTGAAATCGCACAAATCTTTTGAACCTAATAAATATCCCCTCATGCGCCTTCATTACCTTTCATATTGCAAGAGAAGAAAGTGGGGAGGAAGAAACAACCATTATGAAATGCAATTACAAGTTGCTCAGGGGTCCAAACACCCACGCTGTGCATTACATCGGACCATTTTTATTTTTTTTTTCCCACTGAGTGGTTGCTCATACATATTGCACTAAGGAGAGATTATGTCAATTCATTTCCACCAGGGTTTGACTTTATTTTGCAGAGTAAGTCAAAAATTGATGCATCTGGACTTGAACCACATAAAACCAACCCCACATGCAAATAACAAATCCAGAGATAACTTCACTCTGGCAACTGTGGTTCAGCGTTTCCTCAACAGCAGATGTTAACAACATTATATATAGGGGAGAACCACCCACAATCAGTGCCAGACACTTACTAACACACTTACTGTATATTTTTTTTTGTACTATTATCAGTGGCATGGGCCACACGGTGGTGTAGTGGTTAGCACTCTCGCCTTGCAGCGAGAAGACCCGGGTTCGAGCCCCGGTTGGAACAAGGGCCTTTCTGCATGGAGTTTGCATGTTCTCCCCGTGTGTGCGTGGGTTCTCTCTGGGTTCTCCGGCTTCCTCCCACAGTCCAAAAACATGCAATGTGGGGATAGGTAAATTGGACACTCCAAATTGACCATAGGAGTGAGTGTGAGAGTGAATGGTTGTTTGTCTGTCTGTGTGTGGCCCTGCGATGGACTGGCGAACTGTCCAGGGTGTACCCCGCCTATCGCCCGATGTAGCTGAGATTGGCACAGCACCCCCCGCGACCCTCTGGTGGAGGATAAAGCGGTAGATGATGACTGACTGACTGACTCAGTGGCATAGTACATGGCAATTGCAACATGTGACAATAATGGGCCCTTTGCACAGCAATCACTTTAAATATGGCTTAACAGCAAACGCACAATTCTTACTGATAACATTAAAGACACTGTTCTCTTCACAGCGGTGTGACAGTGGCAGTGCCCACCACCATAAAATAACGCTTTCTTTTCTTGCCTTTCCCCGTATTCACATAACATGGACTTTACACTGCCATTGGAATCTGTGACATCCTCACCCTCCTTCCTCAGCTGCCATTTTCACAAATCTGAGAGTGTTTTCGTGGTTCCACCCAAAATGTTCCCTATATAGCCGGGATGGTAGTCATTGAGGGGGTGAAGCGTCTTGGGTTTCACACTGAAATTTTGACTGTGATGAGTGCACCATCTGGATACTACAGTGCACTACATGTTGCCGTCACTGTCAGTGTGAATGCACGGCAAATTTGTGTTTATGGAAGAACACACATTGGATGAATGTATTCACACTGAGGTACAAAGCAATGCAGCTACTTAGTTTGCGTTGTGTAGCTGCCAGCTGTTGACTGGTTACTCCTCTATAGATAAGACTTTGTAAATAACAATAATAATATTAATTCATATGGCTGATGGACTCACTGTGCTGTTTTTACACTTACTTTTACAGGTCAGTGACAATTTAGGGCTTGTACAGATTCTATTTAATCTATCCAATGTTTCATACATTACCAGAATTCTTCCTGAATAGTCGATCTACAGCAGGGGTGTCAAACGTACGGCCCGTGGGCCAGAACCGACCCACCAGTAGGTCCAATCTGGCTCGCAAGATGAATTTGTGTAAACTAATGTTGTAAGAATGCTGCAGCCCCTTTGAGAGCCGGGCAAGTGTACGTGCAGGAGAGCGAGTGAGCGAGCAGTGCTGTGTATGTGAGTGTGACGAGAGAGAAGCCAGCAGAGTTAGCATTCGTCTCTATGAAGTGGGGTAAATATGTGTTGTGTTCCAAGCCACTGAAGACTCTCAAGGCCCTGGTATACTTCCGTGCACGGTGGATCCAACGTGCATCTTGCGCGTCACGATGTTCAATAATCCTGCGTCCAGACTTGTACCGCCACCCGATAGTGAAGTCAGATATTACAGGACCTGAGTATACCAGGGTCCGCGAGGTCACCTTGAGTGTCGGCCTGTTCATACCCCATCTGTAGAAGTAAGGGTGTTCACCTGGAGCAGCTACAGCTCTCCCCTGTGCTTCCCCGACCACTGTCCAGAAGCAGAGCAGGAAAGTTAACACTACAATGAAGATAATCAACTACAATTATGTCATTCCTAATTCCCCTGGGGTCCTGATTTTTATTAGCTCCCTTTTTAGTTTCAGGAACACTACACAGATGTGTAGTAAAATAATCTCTAGCTCTTGACATGTTCTAATCATGTGAAATACTAGAGTTTTTAGTTCCAGAAACATGTGACTAAATGTTTTGTACCTGTGTAGCTCCACTGTGTAAATGGTAAATTTAAGCATACCATTTTCATATGTTTTGCGGAAAGATTAATTAAATGTAAAACAAAGAGAAAACATTGGAGTTCTTGTTGTTTATAAGTTATTATGCTATTATTTTACCGGTTCAGCCCACTTGAGATCAGACTGCCTCTGTATGTGGCTCCTGACTTACAATGAGTTTGACACACCTGCTCGACAGCTTTGTTTGTTTTGTTTTTTTTCTTTGAAGCTATGAGAATACAGATCCAGCATCTTGAAAGTGTCTGCAGATGCAGTGGCACCTGATTACTTTCATCAACTCTTCATTAGTTATGCTTTAATCACAGATCATAGCAGCTGATGCACCTGGGAGTGAAATGGTCTTAATATGGCTGCTGGCAGAGATGAGCTCTCCAGCTGTTTGCTGCCCTCCAAAGCTATCAGCCCTCATTTGAGCCAATTGCCCTGTGGAACTAAATAATCAAACCTGTAATAACCTCACACAACCTCAAATGCAGACACATGCACGGCCAGCTCCTGCACTGCTGCACATCCCACCCTCTTTCTTCCTGTCACTTCTTTGGCCCAAATATAAGTGCTGTGCAGGTCTGTGTGGAAAAGGCAAACTGAGCGTGATTCATTTCAGACTCAAGTTATTTGACCTCAGAAGACGTCCACTTAAAACATTGCTTTTCTTAAGGTAGTTCACGAGGTTCAATTCTGTAAATAATTGTGTGCTTCGGTTCAGTTCTCATTTCTTCGCTTACTTTGCGTTGGGTTTTTTTTATGTTTGCTTAATTTGATGGATAATAAATTAATTATGTTTACAAAAAAATGGGACATTAAGTTGGATCTCCATTGTTTACAACAGCAAGATATAGTATATTGATTTGTATGCCTCTACTGGAAATAAATCTTGCATTTAAGACTTGATTATCTTCAGAATGGCTCTCTAGTAAAAACAAATGTTGGCCGTTAACTTCCAAACAGATGCCATAATATGTGTTTCCTCAAGAAATTCGTTTGACTGCTTCCACCGTCAAAGTGAGTTATAATATCAACATGTTTTTTCTCCCCAAACAATTCATTTTTTTTAATGTTTACTACACTGACCAAATAAAATGTTACCCTGAACTAGAGTCTAAACGACATTACCATTTACATGCAACATAGTGCGATCTCACTTGGAAGATCCCACATCTCATTATATTTATGGTGTTGCATACTTAACCTTTGGTTAGCTTGATTGCAACCGCAGTGTGTAATTACAAGTGTTTAGATGTTGATTATGTTAAACACTAAGTGCACAACATGATGCAGACTTTTGCTCTTGGACTGTGTTCTGTGTTCATAACTTTATGAGGTGGAGTTCCTGCCTGGCTCGTCCAGTGGCATACTTAATGGGCCGAGTTTAAAGCTTAAACTTCTCTGGACAGCTTCCCTTTCCTCCTTTGCCTAACAAGGTAGGTATTCTATTTCACTTGGGAGCTTTCAGATACATTTTAGCCTCCGTGGTGTGATGAGGTGCCAAAACTACCAGGGGAAGGTAACTCTGCGGAGAGTATGTCAGCGCGCTAAGGATCAAAGCCATTTGCAAAGAGCACACACATCTAACACTCCTGTGCAACGTGTTGCCTAGCAACCCAACCAGGTGTTGAAGAGAGAACATATCTAAGCCCACAGACTTGCTGTTTTCTGCAAATACAATTTTAACGGAAATCGATAATGCCGCAAAGTAGTGTGCACAGCATGTGAGGAGGCTTTTTTATTCTGCTGTATGGTAGACAACAGGGGCACGGAGAAGATAAGAGTGTAATATCAAAACCTGTGGCGAGTGGAAAGAACGTATGAAGGGGTGATGCATATTCTCTAATGGACCATTCTAATAATATCCATATCCTGCCCATGTAAGGACACACACACACACACACACACACACACACACACACCAGAGATAAGAGCGTTAGTGAGTAGGAGAAGAAGACAGTCATGCAACTGCATGTGTACGAACTCAGCAGCAACTACAGGAGCAGCAACACAAACATTCACCCAAACACACACAACTCACCAATGAGGAGTGTGAGAAGTGAAGCCAGCAAAGCCCAATTCCACTGAGTGGCCATGTCAGAACAGAGTTAGGCAATTATGTGTGATATGGCAGAGTACTGAAAGGGTGCAAAGCTCTGAGCACCAAGGTGAGGCCACTGGGTCCTCATGCAGCACAGGAAGCCCTTTATCATGATTAGAACACAGCTGTCATATTAGTGGGAAATTAAGCAGCGCTACATTCACAGGGTTTAACAAGGCTCAGCAGTAGGCATGGATACCTGCTGTTACTGGCAACAACTGTGTCAAACCCCTGGTATTTGTGAGGTCAGAGCCCCCTCAGTGAAGTCAAGCGTGAGGGATGATGATGCTGTAATGTTGTGCAGGTGAATTCATGATTCGGGGACGTTAATATCTACCGCTCCCTCGCCTCTTGTCGAACCAGGGCAGGGTTACCTTTATTTACCTGTTAATGGTCGATGAGGATTGCGGGGAGCTAATGTGAAAAGCATCAGGAACAATATGTGCGCACGGCCCCCTCAGGAACACTTGAGGGAGAGCGCGCGGAGAGTGATGTGGCAACGCAGCCGTCCCAGCATGTCTGTCTTAGCCAGCAGAAACAGGTGTAAGCTGTGAAAGTGCTTGATGAATGTTCTCTTTAGTGCCGGTGACTGACTGCCCTTATTCAAACAGCAGACAGCTCCTCTGGCTAAGTACTGTGGGAGTAGATACTGTACATGCCTCTCATAGGCAGACAGTGCAACCAGGCAACAACACACACACACACACACAGCGATCGCTCATTTGGACAACCTAACCAAACCAGTTGATGCCAAACCCTAAACTGAAACCTAACCATAATTCAAATATTTGCACAAAAACAAGATAAATAAGACCAGGATTTGGTTTCACACACACACACACACACACATAGAGCCAAAGAGAGAGAGAGGAGATATGAACAACATAACACAACATAAAGGTTATTTTTGTCCTGCATTTGTTCTGGACAAAGCCTAGTTTATCCCACTTTGATTGGAGGACACTAACTGAGAACATGACCACTGATTGATTTCATTTGTTGATGATAAGAGACATGAGCATCAACACCATTACACTCCCCTGCTGAGCGTGTGTGTATGACTCACATGTACGGTGATAATTATAACACTATAAGAATGAATAGGCTGCACGAGGAAACAGCCTCACAAATGACAACTTAATCAAGCCGCACAAGGACAAAAATAGGATTAAAGAGCGAGAGAGAAATGTGAAAGACGTCTCTTTTTTTTCATGATCTATGAATAGAGTCTGAAACAAAAGGACGGCAGTAGATGGAAGGCCTGAGTGACAGAGACAGACTGCTCCCCTCTGGGCTGAAGGCATGACTGACAGAAGCACCGGGTTGTGATCCGACTTCCTCCTGACAAAGGAAATAAAGAGTCACATTTAAACAAAGAACTTGCCATCTAAACCTAGCTTTCATATTGTTTAGTCTGACTATAAGAAGCATGAAGGGAAACATGCTCACACACACACACACACACATCAAAAGCCTCAGCAAACACGATTAGAATGATGCATCCGTTATTTCTTTTAAGGTTATTGCTTTTTCTTTCCCTGGCTGGCCTGTGACCCTCACTGTGCTCAACTTTTATTTTGCTTCTTTTAACCTTTTTGTGTGGCATGTCGTTAAATACAAATATAAAAGCTAAAAGCAGACATTGGTGTCGGAAGGAGAGCAGTTTTCAATGGTGTGATATCTAGGCATTCATTTCCTCCAAGCTACCTGGCAGCTACACTGATATTGATGAAATGATAAACATGATGTGAATAGGAGATAATGAGGGATTCATAAAAATATTCTCTGGTGTTGTGGTCTGGGGAGCTGCATGTCTGATGGCCTCTTGTAACCTTTGCATTGACATCCTGCCACATGTCCCACAGAAACCAATTATTCCCTTGTCTGAAGCTTCTCTGCAGCTCAATATGCCAAGATGGCTTTGGTTCAGGAGAGTCATTTTTCACTACTGAACTTTGTATTTTCATAGTTTTTTTCTTTAATCTCACACATTCGGTGGCTTATACATAAAAGGGTGCTTGATTTCATTTTCACTTAATTTCAAGCACAACTTTTTAGTTTTCAAAAGTTGTATAAAAAACATAAAGAAGGTTTCCGAGTGCAGCAGTGTGAACATAATTTGGTTAGCTTCGGTGCAAAATAAACTCATTTGCTTTACGAAAAATGAATCATGATAATGTCCAACACACAGGAAATTACCTACGGGATATAATCGTGTAAATCCAGCGTGTGTATCATGTTACTGAAAATAATGAAGAATGTGCAGCAGAATGACTTTGCTGCCTTGGTCACAGTGAAATCATTTTCAGTCTCAATCTAAAGAAAAAGCTTGTCCTTGAGGTTTGAATGGAAAATACCAAAAATAGTAGCGGTTCTATAGCAAATAAAGAGAAAATTGCACATATTCACTGTAGTTGCTTTCTTGTGGTCTGCAGCATGAAGCCCTTGGAGAGCCAGGAGTCCTATTCATCTGTTTTCACTGAGGGAAAACTGTGTGCATGTATATATACATACAGTATATATACTTATATACATATACATGCGTGGGTCAGGTAATAACCCAGGTGACAAAGTGTTTAAGCCTTGGCTGAGGTCTGTGCTCTCTGAGTGCCCTTGTTTTTCAACATGTTGTCTAACAGCATATTTATTCAGACAGAAGAACATCACTCTACAGTCGGACCAGGACTGTACATCAGTGTGAATGTGAACGGCTACACAAACTGTGATACAGTATGCCGGTGATGCTAATGTGATTCAATGTGTTGCACTCCCTCATCTGTCATTCTTTCCCTCTGTGTCATACATCTCTTTTCTCAAGTGCTCTTTAAAGAGCTTCACCTGAAGTACAAGATGAGTGAAAGCTTAATTCTCAGGTCCACTGTAATAAACTTGCTTCTTATTCAAATCACTTCCTCGCTCTCCCCGCATGTCATTGTACGTTATTAAATTGCATGAAAAATGAATTTGTCCTATATTGCGCTTATTTTAAATGAACATATGTAATACAGTATGTCATACTATTATTTGCATTAGGGTGGAATAGTTTTTGTCCTACTGTGTGTTCTTATTCGTGTTTTTGAGCCACTAAAAATACTCTCCGTGTCAGTTGGGCAGAGGAACCAACGCAACAACTTCAGAACAGCATTTCTCTCTGTGAGCAGATGCTTGCTTCATCAAACTTTTATCGCTCCCAAGTGGTGTCATCCACGGATGGAGAAAAAAACCTGGACTGTGCCCAGTTTGTCACTGAGGAGGCGAATAAAGTAGAAATGAATGGAAATAAGTAGAGGCAGAAGTAGAAAAATACGACTCTTTTGTGATGTATAATCACATTGTCTGCTTTTCCCTGATAAGCTGTCACTGGCAAATGGTATTAGAAAGTAGCAACAGAACAATTTAAGAAAAATAATGTTACGTTTGATCTTTCAGATTGTGCCATTCTGTGGCTCATCTTTGACATTTAGCATTTTGTGTATTTGCATTCGTACCAATTTGCCTCAACAAAGAACATTTCAAATCCAACCTCCTGGGGGGTCAGTAAAAGTGCATCAAGACAAATTGTCTGGGGGGAGAAAAAAAATTATCCAGTGTTGTTTGTTGAATAAATGTAAAATAGTGACTCAGTGGGGTGCATTGTTGCCTGACAGTGAGACCCCGACCCAACCAGCTGGAGCTTTACTGTGACAGGTTTGAATGTTTGCATCAGTGTGGGTCTCAAAACATGCAGGTCCTGCTTTGTTACTGTGAGAGTCGTGGGCGTGAATGCGTCTACATGTATTACTCATGTACTGATGTGCAGCGCGTGCAGAGTGTACAACCCCCAGAGACACGAGGAGACAATAGAAAGAGAATATATGGATGTTACATATCAATATGCATCGATTTAGCATAAGAGTCACACTCAAGCATTTTTTTTTTTAATTCACTTCAACAAGAGGCCTGAAAATTCAACCAAATCCATTTTCCCTTGCAGCTCTCATTGAATGCCTTTCAGCAATCATTTTGTCATAAATGTGATTTCATTAATGGCAGCATTTGACTCATCATACTGATGATGCAGGTTGTTGTGGTACCGTTTTGTTTTACTGTAGAGAAAAATGTAAAAATGCAGGTGTATACATTTTTAAAAAATCCATCTTACCTGAAACGATATTTAGCACCATATACTTTCTCATACACTCTAAGACGCACTCTCAGCAATTCTTTTTAATTTCAAAAACTAACAAACAAATTGGTCAACTTAAAGCTCCTTCTGACTAGAATAGTCTGCCTATTCATTTTAACTCTACATCATTTAAAAAATAAATCAATATTTCTGTTTTTCACTGTTTTTAACACAATTTAAAGTTAACACAATTTAAACCAGAAAGGAGAAGGCCAAATATACACAGAAAGTGAATAAAATGTATAGTCTGCTGTAAGAAGGACTATGGATCCCCATCATAAAGTGTATGTGCGGAAGTCCTTTTCATCACAAGAGATAGTTGTTCAAACAACATTTATGCTTCGAGACAATACACGGAAGCACAAGGGAGAGCTGGAGGAGCCTTGCTCAGAAAGGAGGAGGGGGAACAGGAAGGGTTGTGCAGGACAGAATGAAGATGGAGAAAGAAAACCCAGTGAAATATGGGTTGTATGCAGGAATTACGACCCATAGGAACTGTAATATGTGCTAAAAACGTACCTATGGGTCGTATTCAGGGGTTGGCCAAAATTACCCATAATTACGTTTCATTACGAGGAGAGGTCGCTCTGAAAACAACACTGATTGAGAGGAGAACACTGCAGGGAAAGCGACAAGTGAAAAAGGGCATCAACATTTGCTGTTTCCAGCTTCTTGATTTCATTTGTTGTTTTCAGTGTTATCAGTTGTTTCCAGAGACTGAGACTCACAGAACTTAACTTAAAATTCATGCATAAATTGTATTATATATATATATATGTATATATATATATATATGTTGAAAATATCTAGTTTATCTATTCTAAATGATATTCAAAGGAATTTTAGGTGTTACAGTCTGTCACAGCAGGTATTAAGTGTGACAGTTTGTGACAATAGTCTGTAATATTTTTGTAACTTACAGAAATAAGAGTAAAAATAGACAGAACTGTTAAACCAGCCTAACGTTTTCAATGATGCCAGATTGGTTGCCATGTTTAAAAAGTGGGTATCTATTTTAAACATTTTGGGAAACGCTGTCATACAAAATAGTAAATGAGGAGATTTTGTCAAGTTGGTCTCAAACTGACTATTAGGTTTTCAATAAGTGTGGAATATGTGGAAGTTATATTTTTTCATACATAGTTACAGTGGAGTTTGCATGGAGTGTGTGTGGGTTTTCTCCGGGTTGTCCGGTTTCCTCCCACAGACCAAAAACATTGGATTTTGGGCATTAGGCAAATTGAACACTCTAAATTGACTATGAGTGAATGGGTGTTTGTCTCTATATGTGTCCCTGTGATCCGTGATGGACTGGCGACTTGTCCAGGGTGTGACCCACCTTTCACCCTATCAGCTGGGATTGGCACCAGCAACCACCATGACCCTCATGTGGAGGATAAAGCAGTAACGGATGGATGGATGGATGGTTACAGTGCATCTGAAAACTGACTGACTCTTAAATACTACACCTTCCCCCCCCCAAAAAAAAAACATCTCACCAGCTGCTACTGGTGGAAGAAAAAGTCTATTTAATTCATTTTCAGATTAAATTGGTAGAAAAGTAATTTTCCTGGGCAGCCTGGAAGATGCATTTAAGATTAGATACAATATTTTCCTCAACTCTTTTTTTTTTGCCTACTGACGATTGTGCTCACCTTACCTCACTATTCGTGTGATGTTTAGGC
The DNA here is from genome assembly GCF_958295425.1 of Solea solea. Taxonomy (NCBI): domain Eukaryota; kingdom Metazoa; phylum Chordata; class Actinopteri; order Pleuronectiformes; family Soleidae; genus Solea; species Solea solea. The sequence continues at coordinate 12,156,546 of NC_081147.1, read as the reverse complement.
TGCATGGCTCTTAATTGTAAATGTACAAGTGCATTGGACACAAAAACACACAACTGACTCCCATGGTCCTCCCCTCAGCCCCGCATCCTGCCACTCACGCGGCACCGAGGGAAATAAACCAAATGGCCACTTGTGAGTGTGTAGCGGCATCATACAATGTCAACAATCACGTCTGAATTATGCAAAAAGTGGGTAAACAACAGACTGAGGGACACAAATTGGCTCAACACCAGCTGTCTAATTAGCTTTGTGCTGCTCTTGAAAAGCAAATAAACAGTGAAAGCGGGACGGTCTGAAAGCCAGCCAGGCATCGGGTCTAAGTGTTCTGCTCCCCCCAGATCAGATTGGGCTCTTCAATTCTGCTTGCACAGTGAGAGGGAGGTTTCAAATAAGACACAGATTAGATCATACGTTAAGTCCCCAGAAGGCCTTTGCACAGTTATTTTGGAAGCACTGTAAAGACTCACAAGAGACTTGGATGAATTTACATTTTAATGAAGCTTTAGCTGATTGCTGTTACGTGGCGTTCCTTGCAACTGCCTACTTTAAGCTTACATGAAGCACATAAGAGAGCATATGCATGCACACAGACACACGGAAAACGAGAAAAGCCTAATGCACATTTGCCCACACAGACCTGTAGACACACACGTGCCACTAAACTAACACACTCCTGTTGTGTGCTCGTTGCAGAAATAAACTGTCCTGTAAACACAGGGAGGGAGCAGAGAGCACACCCAGGAGTGCATTACACCACAAAAACATCATTTTCTCCCAGCATGATGTGGCTGGGAAAAAAAAAAAAAAAAAACAACACAACATTTACTGCAATTTTCCTGCATTAGAAAATGTAGAAAGTGAAAGAGCCTTTCTATTATGGGAGCCTCTCATGAGGAGGAATTCAGGGGAAAGGGGGTCGACTTTTGTTGTTGTAACACTGCATTGACAAGCACGGAGATGAGCGTGCATGAGCACCATGACAAGTGGCACAGTGACGGGTGTGACTGAAGAATTCTTCACGACAAACGACGACATGAATGATGTCACTAGCTCGTCACTTCACTGTCATTTAGCAGGAGCATGTGTGGGAGTGAGGAATAAACCCACCTTCCTGCGTCGTTATCAGGCACACTGCAGTCAAAGGCGTGAGCAATGATTAGTCATGTACAGTGGTGGCTGCTATTCATCATAACCCCCCCCCCCCAAAAAAAAAAAAAAAGGAAAAAATCCTGGCAGTGATGGCAAGTCAAAATCCCAGCCACTAATGGCTCTCTTGGTGAGTGACACCAAATGCAGTACAAAGGCTGTTCCATGCTGTGAAAAACAAATGCAGAACGTGCTGTGGGACCAGAGCCCTGGCACTGCTTTAAAAACGATCAGTTACTTGCTTGTAAATGGCATTGACTCCTGGCCACATCCAGAATGGGAGACATCTTATCTGCTGCGCCTTTCTTATCTCTCAGCACCAGTGGAAACTATTGCCAGGTAGCAGGTTGTCATATGACACACAGCGCTGTGACAGCCTCAGCTCAGCATATTGTGCCACACCACTGGCAGCTCCCATGTGATAATACAGAACACAACAGCACTGCAGGGTTTCAGATATAGCACTAAGGGGAAACACGAACCCAGTGGTGATTTATATCTGCCTTATTAAAGAGCTGACCTTGACCATGGGGGTCAAAACTAGATTAGTCTGATTTTTCTCTCTTTTTTTTCAACAAAGAGCCTCTCTTCCTTGTTATGCTCTCTATTTTTATCCCTTTTTTCATTTTCTCCGTCTTGCATTTACTAACATCCAAGATTCATTATCCTGTAAAACAAAGGGAAGGGCTGATGCAACAGTCTGTGGTCAGGCGTCTCTCCCTGGCACCACATAAGCACAGCAGACACTGACTCTGCACTCACTGCTCTCACTGCTGCTGGGTAACAACAGCACACACGCACCGGCCATGCTACCTCAGTCATAGACAAGGGCTGGCAAAAAGTGATTGAAAGGATAAGCACATCGCGCAGACTGCAGCTCATGGCAGATATTAATCCTTTTTTTTAAAAGCAAGAAATACATGGGCGTGTCATTTTTGACTTTTAGAAAACCAGTGTGGGAAAGCTTTTTGTCATTTTGGATAGACCTACATTTCTCTGCTGTTGGGGGAATTCAATAAAAATAATTAAACTCTTGGCTTTTTTTATCTAAACTGTTCGTGATATTGTTCAGATGTCACTGAGATGCCAAGCGAATCACAGAATCCAACCCACAGTACTTGCTATATAGGCTTGGTGATGTTGAGTTAAAATCCATTATGAATGCCAGTAAATCGAAGAATGAATAGTCTCCAAGGATGAAGGCCACTTCTTGACTAAATGAATGGACATTGAGTTAACCTTACATTATGAAGTGAAATCTCTCCTTCCTCTTCTCCCATGTGGAACATTAGCCCTCCTTCTTTTATCCTCTTCATCTCCCCCTGTCCTCCTTCTCCCTCTCTCATTTTCCTCCTCTACTCTCCTTCTCTTACCGTTAGACGTTATCTCAAAGGCCAGATCACCATGGCAACAATTAGTCACATCATCATCACCCACACATGTGTTTGATGGCTGTTTTTATTTTGGAGGGTCTGTCGATGTACCCATACCTCCCCGGCGTATCAGCGAGTAACCTGTTTTTGAGGAAGAAGGAACAATGTTGCCATCTGTTGGATCCACATGTTTGCACACAGTGAGCTGAACACTGAAAAACACCCAGCGTTCCTGTGATGACTCATGACAGGCAATCACATGCCAATTAAGACCTTCGGCTCCAGCCAGGAGCTGTACGACTCAATCTTATTTTAGCAGTTTGGAAACACGTAGACTGGTTCAGCCTCCCTTTGAACTGTTTAACATGCACTCGAGCACTTCTCCCGTGGAAAACACAGATCCTCTCCTCTGCTACTTTCTGAAATAAAATGCAGCCAAACATACATAATTGGGGTATGATGCAAACCTGACTTGGGTAAAAGAGTGGGAGTAGCTTGATGGCAGCTTGGTTAATTAAACATGAAAAATATTTGGGCTCACGACCAGGACTTACATTTATTCATCAGCGCCTGCCATATTGTATATCTCCAAATGAAAAGAGTGCTGTCCTGCAGTGGAGCGCCGACTAATGTGAGAGATAATATATTGGCTGAGATTTTGGCTGAGTCTTACCCTTGAAATCTTGGATCTGTTTCTACTCTCTGGAGGCTGTAATTAAGATTTTTTTTTTTCCCTTAGTCTTACCGTTAAGTGATGTAATGCTTCATAGTCACAAATAATTTTTCATTTGGGACAGATCATTGCTCACTCAAATACTTGCCAACAAAGGGATGTTAAAATGTTTACCTACATTATCAGGATCTCTTCTCTGGAAAGTGCTAAGAAAGAGCTGTGAGGTAAAGGCATGTGGAAATTGAGATGTGACGTCACCCATGAGAGTCTGAAGTTCACACACTCTGTCCACTCTTATGTGCCATCATTTACAAAACTGACATCACGTTTTGTTGACGAAGACCCAAAACTAGTTTTTGAGACCATTAACTCCTGTGGAAAATATTTACTGATGTTGTAAATCAAATGGGAAGTCTATTTTCCCATAGACTTCAAATGAACACCGAGCGTATCGCAGACGACGTGTTTACGCAAGCTCACTTTGCATTACTGCAAATTCCGAAAAATCCAACGGTTTCTGAAAGCTGAGAAGTTGCGCATCAAAACCAACGTATGGTTAAGGCGGTTATTTCACTCATTGAACTGTTGCAGGAAGCTGGAGAATCAGCGTCTTTGTCACAAGAGAGGAGAGAGTTGTACATTGTTTCCAGTTTTTGTCCTGTTTTTGGACATTGAGACAAAGACAAACAAATGTTGCTTTAAATAATGTGTTATACTGTTCAAAATTTAAATTTAACTCGCAAAACCTGCGGTTCATGTACAACTACAGTGGGGTTTTTTTTTTAAATAAAACTTTTTGGTTTTCTTCATTGTTTTTTAAAATGCAGTTAATTGTTAATAATGGTCAGATATGCAAGTTATTCTGAAAAAATGGACAAAGGCACATAGTACTAGGACATTTTCTTTTATGGTTAAAATAAGCAAAAAAAAAAGTCCAGACGGACATTTTGAAGCTTAGGTGTTAAAGGGTTAAATTCTTTTTGCAGCCAGTGGAGTTGCCCCCTTTTGGCTACTCGGTATATTCTTACTTTTGGGTTGGAAAACCGAAAGATGGTCAACGGTTACAGGAACAAAGCGAATTGTTTGTGAGTGAAATAATAATAAATTAATTAAATCATTTTGATACTGGGAGTCAATGAATTCCCGTCTGCCAGAGGCTCTCTCGGCACAGATGCTGCTGTCACCCCTGCTGTGACGCAACATATTAATTATTATTTTTGTACAGCTGTTTACGGAGAAGTCTAATTCAACATCTTTACATTTACCATACGCAGTGTCCTCTAAAGATAAATGACCATGTCTTGCCAACCAGTCATTGACACATGACTTAGTTTGTTTTCAGGTCTCCAACAAGAAAATGTAGCAGTTTTCCAACCCTTAGACTGTAAAACTCTGCTATGGCTTGCCAGACAATGGGAAATAAAAAAGACAATTGGTCTGCAGATCTGCAGATGCTTAACGGTGGCCTGTAAATTTAGTGAGGACCGTCTTCATCAGGAATGCAGACTCACGATAGAACTGAAAGTTGTCGTATATAAATGAGTTGCATGGGTACAAACATGAATGAAAGGTAATATATACATGATGATCACATCTGTACAACATATACGAGACAAGCTGGTTTATGTCAGGATTGAGCACCAGTTCATTAAAAGTGCTGCATATTGGAACGAGCCTCATGGCGTGAGGTAAATGATCCCCCAAAACCTGGCTTGAAGTTGTGAAAATGTCTCATTTGCAAACTAATGGCAGCACCTCATTTCCTTTCATTAATTATTCATATGGAGCAAATGTTTTGTTCTGTATCCACGCAGAGGTATTTCCCCCTTTAGAGGACAAAGACACAGTGACGCACAGGGTTGTTTTACAAAGGAGAAAGTGCGAAAGAGAAAGTTTTCATGTTTGAAGACAAATACCAGATTGAAAACATTAATCTACCACAAAAGGTTAAAAATAGATTCTGGCCTGTGTGTTTTTTCTGTGTCTGGCAAAGAGCCCGTCCTTTTTCCAAAACAGATTTGCATAAAGTTTAATGGAGATTATCGTTTTTTAAAAAACTTTCTGTCAAACCCTTTTTACTTTATTCAAGGAACAGGCTCAGATATCTTCAGATATCATAAATATTACTCCAACATTACATAGACTCAAAAACAATATTGAGCTTAATCTGATTTAGAAGCCTTTAGGTTCTAAACGTTCATTATATGGTTTGCTTGAACTAATGCAAATCTTTAGGAATAAGTTTGAAAAGATCAGTAATAAAATATTGTTAATGGGCATTTAACGAGCTCTTAGTTCCATTTTCATTCTTCACAACAGCTGCTTTTACCAATTATCTGCACTAACTCATCACACTAGTCACCAGACCTTATGCAACCCCATTTAATTAAGCTGGAAAGAGATCCTAACATAGACAGACTGCACTCATTGTTAAAGCCTTTCCCGAACCTTTAAATGTCTAGTGTACTAGACGTCCTCGAGACTGCATTGATCCTCTCGGGGTACATTAACCTATCAATGCAGTAGGCACTGTGCATTATGATTAAGCACATGGAAAACATCCACGTTCCTCACTCAGAGGTCAGAGAGAGGCAGCTACAGTAAACCACAAAGCACAGAATGGAACAAAGCTCTGGCATTAATATTAATGAGAAGTAGTTCATATCTATCACAGAGCAAATATACTCTGATTAAGTGTGGCCAGCATTATCATGTGGACTATTAAGCCTTTGGCACATCTGGACTACATGAGTGCTTCCAAGGTATTGATAGGGACACGTGGTTGGGGCAAAGACAGAGCCAGCCTTTGTGGTGCGGTGTAATTAAAGTGCAGGGGGCGCTTGTGGCACCGGCGGGCTTCTTGCCACATTTACCAATGACTTTGAGCTGGACGTGAAAGGTCACCGGCAAGGTGTTCAGAGCAATCTCCGCAAATTGTTGGACTGCGGCTTGATAATCTCCGAGGCTTTAATGGATCTCAGATCTGTTTACCAAGTGAATGCATCTTGCAAAGTCATTTGGCAATTGTTTTACCCTCTAACACAATAAAAGTACTGGAATTGGCTTTTTGATCAATGACATCAGTGGTTAAGTTGATATATTCAATAAGCATGACAACCTTGAGCCTCACAGCATTACATTGTGCGTGTGTGTTTCAGAGGTGAGTGGTCTGTTTGTACTGTACTCCTGCCACTGTACACAGTTCATCCTTTGTATTTGTTTTAATTGTATCTTCAACTATGTCTGACCTGTAGAATATTGTGAGTAATTCTGTTTACACAACAACAAAGTACTTAATGTGCACCGTCTACTCAGCAATGTGTATTTAACCCAAAGTCCCCAGACAGCTGATTATCACACTGACACTATAATTAAAAGAAAAAAGAGTCGAGCAAACAAACATAGTGATGATGATGATGATGATGAGAGGGAGAGAGAGAGTGCTATACTGTCTTGCCATGTGTTAGACTTATTCCGTTTTGGTCAAAGGATACAGAGAGTCTGAGGAGCAAAGGGACCATGGACTTGTTGCCTCTGAGTTGATCTGAGGGCTGTAACGTTTCCGCTGGGCTATTCACTGGCATTAATGGTTGAATGGATAGGATTGGACATGCCTGAAGACTAAGGACTAAACCAGCCTTTAGATTTGCCTCCAGCAAAGATCCACAGCCTGCATCTTAAGCTCAAATAAGCACTGTGGTCACTGTCCTCCCAATAATGTAAGTGTTAAACCCCTTCCTCATTTGTGCCGTATTTATCAGATAGTTTTGTGGTTTACTAAGACAGAGACGAGCCGGAGAGGAGGAGAGGGAGAAGGCTATTCCACACAACTGGCCTTAAATAATTTCACTTTTATAGCAAATACTCTGACAGGAAAAATGAGCCTCTTATATACACATTATTTAGGAAGCCAATAGCTAATAGTTATAGATGGTTATTGCTTGTAAAAATGCAGGAGTTCAGTCCCTCAGGCTGACACAATGGGTCGGGGGTGGAAGGGGGGGTGCAATATGGTTCCATAAGTCTTTAATAAGAACCACTTATGACTCGTTACACTGCATTGCAGCTCTGATGCAGTAGTGAAAGATCCAGCCTTTGGAGCCAGTTAAGGCACGATCCTTTGTTCCTTGCCATTTCTTTGTCATATTAATTTCACTGCAGCAAAATCTATAATTCACAGTGGTTTTCTTTTTTTTTTTTTTTTTTTTACAGCCATCTTGTCCTTCCCATGTGCAAAAAAGTTTGGAGATGGATTTCCCCTAAGTTTCATGGAAAAGTGTCACATTCTCAGACGAACAATGAGAAGACTATTACGAGACTTGGCACCGAGAAGCCTCAAAGGCCTTGGCACAAAAGCCTGAACAAATTGAGAAGATAGAAGTGCAAACTCATTAGCTTACCAGGTTCCAATCACAGCATTTTTTTAATGCTGGATGTCTCCGTCTGTAGAGCTCTTATCTGATGAGACCCATTTTGCACAACTTCAAAGGACTCAGTCCTGCCTCAGAACATGTGGTTGATGTTTCCAGCAATGATATACAGTATGTGTATGTGAGAGATACCTTAAAAGTTTTGCCTTCAACGGCTGTCACCTGCATCACCTGAACGTGACATCTTGCCTTGCATGTCCATAAAGAGGAGCGCGGCAAATGCTACATTGTCATGTTTTGTCACTTCCTGTTCTGATCCTGTTTTGTGCATTTTCTACACCGTGACAAACTTCCTTCACCACAGGTTTTTTTTTTCAAGCATTTCGAGCGTGTGAATCCGTCTGCAGCATGCACTACAGAGATAAGAGACAGCTGAGATATTTCCCAAATGACATGCAATACAGACCAGAGACAATACTTGACTTTGTGTTTTGGGGCAGAGGCAGGTGGAAACTCTCAAGAATCAGCCAGCTTGATCGCACATTAACATG